>NC_051179.1:11853163-11882020 GCF_013339695.2 Rhipicephalus sanguineus
CGGAGGTCTTCTCAGACTGTCAAACATGCTCGCGAGGGTGAGGAGCAGGCTTCACCAGAAACGGAGCCTGTCAAGCAGAAATGCGCCGTCATACCGTACCTTCACGATGTCTCACATAGGCTGAAAAAGATAGGAAACAACGCCAACGTAAGAGTCGTCCTTTCAGCACCAAACAAGCTTTATAATCTGTGCAAGGCCTCCTACAGTGGTTCTGAAAAACCCAGGTGCCAAAAAAAGCACAAAGAAAGCTTTGTTAAATGTGAGAACAACATCGTTTATGAGTCACTGCTGTCCTGTGGCAAGAAATACATAGGGCAGACGGGACGGTGTGCCAATGACAGGCTGCGTGAGCACGGAAATAACGTGCGAACTGGAGGTGTGGGACATTTGGCTTTCCACTGCAGGAAGTGTGGGTCCGATCCCATGTATTCGCAGTGCACTGCGACAGGAAGGAGCCAGGCACAAACAACACGCGAGATAATTGAAGCGGCGAAGATTGCAAGTTTGGGAGACATGTGCATTAGTGCACCTTCAATTGACCTATCCAAAAAGAACTAGACTTTCTAAGCAAGGCCCACAGGGTGACTAGACGATAGTGGTAGTCAGGAATGTCCGCTTGATCTCTTAAAGAAGAAAAAAATCCGGTATCAGGTTGTTTGATTGCTTATCATGCATACTTATTTGTGGTTTTACATGAAGCCTTCCTGTACAATGCACCTGCGTGCGTTGCTTTTGTTGTCTATATATATATATGTACCACTGTAGAAAATAAAGCATATGTTGGAAGTCAGCGCTGTGTCCGCGTCGTTTTTCGTCCCTGTTCTTTTGCGCGCTCAAAAATGTCAAACACACACACACACACAGATATATATATATATAATATATATATATATATATATATATATATATATATATATATATATGAAATGCTTAACAATTGTGGTGACGTGGCTAAGGACTACGCATTATTCGCAGGATGTTGTGCCTATAGTTTAGGTGCTTACTGATAAAACAGTAGGTTGTCATTACAATGTGAACATGTATGAAATGGCATGAAGTGTTTAAAACCGATTCAAAGAATAATTTTACGAATCGCAGAAATTTCAGTTTGTTTATAGGATGAAGGCATGCAGACGTGAAAGAGAAGACACAGACAAACCAAACGCTAGCGTTTGAGCTGTCCGCATCTCTTCTGTTTCCATGTTGCATGGCTTACTTTCTTCTAGAATCAACATTTTTTGTTGTTTTACGCGAGCGGAAATTGTTCTGAGACTCATCTATATAAACTTCGAGTAGTATTTTATTTCCCCCAGAGGAATCGAGTGCAGCACTGTAAAGTTGCTACAAAACTTGTTGCGGCTGTCATGCATCCACCACAGTGTTCCTGTTTGAGTAAACCCGGTGGAAGTGCCTTGTTGAGTAACAAGAGGTAGCGGCACCAACTTTCGTCGATTGTCAGATAAAACCCTAATGGTGTTCGCTCTGATTTGAAGTTCTTTTGAAATTCTTGATCAATCTCTATAAAACTTGTTTAGTTTATGTGTATTTGTACGCTGATTTTGAAAATGCAAATATTTTTTCTACTATTATATGTCGTGTTAAGTATATCAAACATTTCATGTGCCATGTTAGGCCTGCACGAGTTACAAAGTAAGCATATCACAATAATATGAAATGGGAACTGTATGCAACATAACCAGAATGCATGTCCTAAACCCACTTAACAATAGTCATAGTATGCTGAACATTGACCAGTAAGTGTATGTCTAGCTGGCGATTCGCTCACGAGAGTTCAATATTACGTAACTTTTAACTCAAATGGGTTTAAAATGCGAGTTCGTATGTGGGCTAGTGGGTTCATGAACATTATGCCAGAACAGCGCAGTAAACTCCTTTAAAACTATTGCATACAGTTTTTATCACCTAACTATAGCGATATGTCGATTTACTTTGTAACTCCAAGTTTGGAAAGGCTTGCTCATCAAGACACATGAAATTTTTATGTGTAAAAACTGCGTTTTCTTCCAGATAATTGCATATTTGAAATCGCCACATAAGTAAACCTAAACTCAGCAAGTTTCATCAATATCGACCAAGAAGAAAAATAAACGCATTATTTGTTGCAGAGTGTCTCATTGAGTACCACGAAGTGGTCACACTGACTCTTGCCAGGGGAGTCATGTACACCACTGTCCTTAAGGACAACGGAGTCAAAGGAACGCTCCAGTGGGGGTCAGCGTTACCATGGCAAAGGGGTCACCCTGACTACCTAGAGGTACTAGCGGGAAATAAAAGGTAGTCACGTAGACTCCTGCGTTGGGAGTAACATATACTCTCTGCTTGTGAAGAAGGGAGTCGTTGGTCTGAAGAACGAAGGGAGTCGTTTGACACCCCAAATTGTGAAGAAGGGAGTCGTTGGTCTGAAGAACGAAGGGAGTCGTTTGACACCCCAAAAGGTCATCATATGTGTAGCGAGGCGATTACCACCCAAAGGTAGTCAGTACAGACACCCTTTTTTTTAAGAGTGAGCGGTATGCGGGTTCGCGCCGCACGTGATTGGCTGGTTTTATGACGTACGCGACAGGAAATTCACGTTATTAATATCATGAATACGCTTACTTTAAAAACAAACAAAAAAAAAAGACATGTGAGATAACTTCGGTTCGCATTTATGTAGATAACACCTGTTTTCTGGTTTTACGCAAGTTATTACAGCTTGTTTGATTCTGTTTGTTTTTCTTTCTTTTGCTTTTTTGATGGGTGTTCACGCGATGTCATTTCGGTGTTGTCATTGCCAACTATAAGATGTGTATTTTCTTTCTAATCCATTAAAATTTAGTTCCCAGTTAGCGCGTGTCTTGTGTGTTCTTTACTGTGTTCTGTTTTTCCTCGCGCTACGCTTCGCCATGGCGTACGAATCGTGTTCGTCGTACATTCACGTCCTCTTATACTAATTGTGGTATGTACCAAGCTAAGGAGACAACCATGAGAGCGCCAAGACATAGATAGATAGATAGATAGATAGATAGATAGATCGATAGATAGATAGAATAGATAGATAGATAGATAGATAGAGATAGATAGATAGATAGATAGATAGATAGATAGATAGATTAGATAGATAGATAGATAGATAGATAGATAAGATAGATAGATAGAATAGATAGATAGATAGATAGATAGATAGATAGATAGATAGATAGTATAGATCGATAGATAGATAGATAGATAGATAGATAGAATAGCTAGATAGATAGATAGATAGATAGATAGATAGGATAGATAGATAGATAGATAGATAGATAGATAGATAGATAGATAGATAGATAGATAGATAGATAGATAGATAGATAGATAGATAGATAGATAGATAGATAGAATAGATAGATAGATAGATAGATAGATAGATAGATAGATAGATAGATAGATAGATAGATAGATAGATAGATAGATAGATAGATAGATAGATAGATAGATAGATAGATAGATAGATAGATAGATAGATAGATAGATAGATAGATAGATAGATAGATAGATAGATAGATAGATAGATAGATAGATAGATAGATATGATAGATAGATAGATAGATAGATAGATAGATAGATAGATAGATAGATAGATAGATAGATAGATAGATAGATAGATAGATAGATAGATAGATAGATAGATAGATAGATAGATAGATAGATAGATAGATAGATAGATAGATAGATAGATAGATAGATAGATAGATAGATAGATAGATAGATAGATAGATAGATAGATAGATAGATAGATAGATAGATAGATAGATAGATAGATAGATAGATAGATAGATAGATAGATGCCAGCATGTGTGTTGGCCAGAACAAGTGCGTGGGAAACGAGTCGTTTCATGACGCCAGCGGCAAGGCAATGGGGACGATAGTGGTACGGCGATGATTGAATTTCGGCGGACTTCAGCGAATGAAGAAATGCTTAAGTTACAACGTTTCCTCACGAATCGGTCCAAACACCACGTTGGCTCCAGCGTGAGCCATCCCTTGAGGAATTCCTTGCTTTGAAGGCATCTGTCAGCCATGCGATATGACAACGTCAAGACAACAGCCGAAAGGCGAGCTATTGCTCAGCTCTGCTTGCCAAAGACGGTTGAAAGAAAAGCTGTATCGGGGATGCAACTAGAGGAACGCGTAAAATATCTTGTGCGTGCTGCAGAGGGCAAATTCTCCAGTACAGAATTTAACGGTCATTCACGCATTAGAAAGCGTTAGCGGGATTGGCCTAATTTTGCAATTCTGCTCGATCCCCAGCTGTCCGTAGTGAAATCAAGAGTTCGGCGAAAACTCGTCCAGACGGGATTGCTCGTAGTCAAAGGGAAAACGGACGTCGAACAAAACACACACACACACACACACACACACACACACACACACACACACACACACACACACACACACACACACACGCACGCACGCACGCACACACACACACACACACACACACAAAAAAGAAACGAGACGTTCGGGTTCCCATACGGGGGCCTTGTTCACAATGTCGGGAAAAAGACCCCCCCCCCCCCCGGGTATGGGAGCCGAAACAGCTTGTTCTTGCTTTTTCGTTTTATTGTAACGACATATGACTCGCAGTGGACCCGTCTATACTACGGAATATGTTTGGGCACAATGATAAATAAATAACGCCGTATATTGGGAACCGCACTTCTACGCTTGATCATGCTGCGTACGTAGATGGTTGAAGCTTCTGTCCTTCTCATGCGTTCTCGTTGCTTTTAGAGTCGCGGTCAAAGTGGTTGAGCGAGCATTCGCATTTTTCTGTTCTGCATGCCGCTCGAGTCTTATCACGCTATTTCTGGATACTATATTACTCGAACGCGAAGTTCCATAAAACCAACCGTTAAAATTTTCCCAAAGAATTACAGAGTTATAAGGCCATTAACGAGTTAGGTACGTGGGCTCTCTCAAACGCGGTCGGGTTGACAACTTCTTTGCCGAGTTACAGCTTTGTGAGCTGCGCGCGAAGAACTGTGCCCCATGAGCACGCAACACTTGCTTAGTAGTAGTATCTGGGGTTTAACGTCCCAAAACCACCATATGATTATGAGAGACGCCGTAGTGGAGGGCTCCGGAAATTTTGACCACCTGGGGTTCTTTAACGTGCACCTAAATCTAAGTACACGGGCCTCAAACATTTTCGCCTCCATCGAAAATGCAGCCGCCGCGGCCGAGATTCGATCCCGCGACCTTCGGGTCAGCAGTCGAGCGCCATAACCACTAGACCACCGTGGCGGGGCAACACTTGCTTAGTTGAGTAATGCCTTCCTTCCTCAACATTGCGATAACAAAGGCGCTTAGATTGGTTGCAAAGGCATATGTGGCAATAGTATTCCACGTTTTCATTACATACGACTTCGGCAAGCGAAACCTTCCGAAGTGAAAGACGTTTCACGTCAAAGTGGTGTCAAAATCGGACGTACCAACTTGCACCAAAAATTGGTAACAACAAATGACGTAGCCATAAATTTCTCTCGGAGGGGGGGGGGGGAGGGGGCTTACTATACTATATATGTGTTCGTGCGTGCGTTTGTATATGTGTGCGCGTATAAGCGGAAATTTTGGGGGGGAGGGGGAGAAAGTTGAAATTCCCTCCCCGGCTACGTCAGTAGTAACAACATAAAAATTCATCTCTGCACGATGACTAGCTTTGGTTCGAAGAGCAGCCAGTTTTTGTCTATTAATGTAAATACTAGGCATACAGGCCAAATGAATGTTTGTATTTAATCACTACAATATTACATACTTTTCTTTTTTTTGAACACCTATATCAGAATCACAGATAAAATTTGGCGCTATGTTCAAGTTTTCTATCTACAACCGGTGACGCATATGCCCGGTAAAATCAACCATCTTAAACTTGCTTCACGTCACAAAAGTTAGCGAATGTAATTGAATGGAGCGCGTATGCAAAATTGTTTTTCGGTGAAACATTGACGGCGATGTAGGTGGAGCTTATATTTATTGCTAGTTTGTAACTGAGAGTCTGTCACATTCAGTTGCTGACACTCGGGTTACTCTGAACGGAGTTCACGTCTTTATCTTATTCCCGTGTCTTGGCAGCAGGGTGGCGGTGGGCAGGAGGCACGCGATTGCTTCAGGCAAGCTCGTGCCTTGCTTTCACAACAACGAGATGTTTTTCCGTAATGCTTATCTTGAATGAAAAAAAAAAAGAAAAACATCATTGCTCAACCGTTGCCTTCTTCTTTCCTGGATACTGCTCGACTTGAATCACTGACTGGAAAAACATTCCCGAAGCAAGCCCGTCGCGTACTTCTGCAAGAGACTCTTCGCAGTAATTCTCCGCCGTAGGGAGTGTCGATTAGATTAAAGATTAATCGTTAACAGGCTTGCCCATTAATTGATTAATCGCTATCGATAAAGTTTTTTTTTCGTAGATTA
Source organism: Rhipicephalus sanguineus (assembly GCF_013339695.2). NCBI lineage: Eukaryota > Metazoa > Arthropoda > Arachnida > Ixodida > Ixodidae > Rhipicephalus > Rhipicephalus sanguineus. The sequence goes on from NC_051179.1 coordinate 11,859,617, forward strand.
ACCGATTGATGGACATATTTGGCGGGCGCTTTCAAAAAAGGCGGAAATGCCGTTTATAGTTCACCTTCTTTATTTCAGTTTATTTGTTTGGTAGGCGCATGGAATAAACATGAAAATCACAAGTGCGTAACAGTTTAATAAGTGATGGTTTTTGTTTTATTGTATACTATAAACGTAATTGGTGGTAATGGCTAGTGCAAGGGTAGGCAACATACAGAACCAAACAATGCCGAAATCTATAGGGACACTTTATGGACACATTAAGTGACGATTGTCGAACAAGGAGTGTTCCTGAATTATTATGAAACGCAACAAGAAATGCTGCTGTAACATGGCACTCATTTAATGCACATGTTGAGGTTGAGCGCAAAGAAACGACGCAAGATGACAGAAAACACGAGGACCCAGCACTGTAATTATTCATATGAATTATGCCATATGGCGCACAATAAAAGAAAATCGAGGAAGTGAGTTCTGATTGGAGTGGGCTCCATGCCTGACTACGGACTTAAGTGTCGTGTTCGAAGAAGTCGCACTTTTCTCTATAAACCATGTTCGCCTGGAACCACTGCAGTGAAGAGGAGGAATCGTTGACTAAGCTGACTCTGCCCGCGTGTGCATTCCCAAATGAATGTGCTTTTCGTTTATGCGGTGTGCTCTTTCTCTCCTCCTGCCACACATACAACCCCCTTTTCCCAAGGTGCGTGCTCTACCTCTAGACCACCGTTCTGGTCCCGACCCGCGTGCGAAGTAACAAACTAGACTGTTTGAGGGTCTAGATTAGCACATATACAGCAATAGTGGTCAACGCTTACCTTGAACGCTTTGATAAAAGCACTCACTGGTCGTTACAACATAGATCCTTGTAGTAGAGCACCGTCGGAATAGTGGGGCAAGAGGAGAGAAAGGCAGAAGGCCGGGAAATTAATAATGAAATCCTACGGCGATCTAGCCCATATACGCTTTGGACATTAGAAAAAAAGTTTCACCGCTAGGCCGAAGCAATGAATGCGATAGCAACAAAGTGGAATGCCACGCGAAGAACGGCAAGCAGCTCGAAACTTGCAGCGCGCTGCACAAGCACAGAAGACGCACGAAAAGAACACACACAGGACGAGCGCGAACTAACAAATGTCACAGCTCGACACTTAAAGCGCGCTGCTCAAACACAAAGAAGGACGCACGAAACGAACGCACGGGTATACACAGGATGAGCGCGAACTAACAACTGTCCCAGTTGTTACTTCTTTGTGTTTGAGCAGCGCGCTCCTTCGCAAACACGGCCGCTGCAGCGAGCGAAGGGACGTTTGTGCACTCTGTAACTTCAACGCTAGCTTTCCGGTGAAAGCACAAGACGAACAAACCGCCCTCATCACGAGATAAGCGCGCGCGCGCGGGCGACTACGCCCTATATAGGGCAAAGTACAGCAGAGCACACGCGCGCCTTTAGCGCCATCTCACTGGTAATGCAGAGAACACGCTGAAATGCCCTCGAGATCTGCGTATCGCCAGCGTAAGTGGTGTATATAAATAGCTCGCCGTTAGTAACCAACGCTTCGTGGCCTAGCCGTCTAACACAGCGCGCAGCGGAGCGATGGGTCGCCCATTCGAATCCGCGTATCGGAAGTTATTTTCTGAATTATTTTAACACGAAAGGTGTGTTATGCCGGAGTCCACCACGGCTCCACTGACGTGTTTCCGTCACGAATATGACGTTGCGAAATGTACACTAACAGATGGAAAAGAAAAAAACTAGAAGAAAATGTTCCGTTGCCGGGAGTCGAACCTCGACCCCTCGCTCCGCAGCGCGCGGCGTGAAACCACTCGGCCACAGACGACATGTTCTTCGCTATGCTAACGGCGAGCTTTTTATATACACCATTTGGCGGTGGCGGTACTCAGATCTCAGTGGCTTCAGCGTGTTCGTGTTATCACTAGCGAGATGGCGCGAGGGGCGCAATATAAAGGTCGTCGCCCCGCGAGCGTGGCTCTACAGGGGGTGTCTCTCGTGTGCGCGCGCGCTTATCTGGTGATGGGGTGGGGGGGGGGGGTTGTACGTCTTTTGCTTTCACGGCAAGTTTCCGTTGACGTTAGAGAGAGCACGAAGGTCCTTTCGCTCGCTGCAGCGGCCGCGTTTCCGAAAGGAGCGCGCTGCTCACATACAAAGAAGTAACAATTGTGGCAGTTGTTAGTTCGCGCTCGTCCTGTGTATGTTGTTTTCGTGCGTCTTTTCTGCTCTACAGCGCGCTGCAAGTTTCGAGCTGCTTGCCATTCTTCGAGTGACATTACAATTTGTTGTGTAGCGAAGCGGTCGAACTTGGTAATGGGTCGTCCTCTCGAACACCTCCTAGTGGGTCGCCCTCTTCGGCTATTTTCGAAGCATTCGCTTCGGTACTACCTACCACCGCATTCGCCAACGGTACTTTTGACGAGGAATGTACCGCTACGTGCAGAAGTTTGTTCGCTCCTGCATCGATTGTCAGCGCCGCAAAACTTCAACGCACCTGTCGCCGGCAGGTCTGCAACCTCTACCTTGCCCTGACCGGCCGTTTGGGCGCGTTGGCATCGATTTGTACGGGCCACTTCCTCTGACGTCCGCTGGTAACCGCTGGGCCATCGTCGCTGTAGACTACCTCACGCGATACGCTGAAACTGCCGCCCTCCCTGCGGCTACAGCGCGCGATGTGGCCTCCTTCTTGCTCCACCGATTCATGCTGCGTCACGGTCCACCCCAGGAGCTGCTCAGCGATCGAGGCCGTGTCTTCTTGTCGGAAGACGTCGAAGCCATTCTCAAAGAATGCAACGTTGTTCACCGCAAAACTACTGCTTGCCATCCGCAGACGAATGGCCTCACCGAACGCTTTAACCGCACGCTCGGCGACATGTGTATATAAAAGCTCTCGATGTACGTCGCCGCCGACCACACAAATTGGGATGCCATTCTGCCCTTGGTTACGTACGCCTACAATACCGCCCCTCAGAGCACTACTGGTTTCTCACCCTTTTTCTTATTGTATGGCAGGCACCCGTCGCACACAATCGACACAATCCTTCCCTACAAGCCGGATAGCTCTGAATGTGCGCCTATTTCTGCCACAGCCAGACTTGCTGAGGAGTGTCGTGAGCTCTCCAAGACCTTCACTACGCATAACCAGGAGCGGCAGAAGAGCATTCGCGGTGACACCACCACTTCTACTTCTACGCCCCCGTTGCTCCCTGGAGCGCTCGTTTGGCTCTCTGTCCCTACCACTGCAACTGGCTTCTCTTCCAAACTACTGCCCAAATACGCAGGCCTCTACCCTATCGTCGAACGCACATCCCCGGTCAACTACCTGATCGAACCCATAGAACCATCTTCGGACATGCGCCGTCGAGGGCGCGACATTGTCAACGTGGAGCGCCTGAAGCCTTACCACGACCCCCTCATAGTGACAAGTTGCTAGGTCGCCAGGCGGCTCCCTTTTCGTACCCGGGGTAATTGTAGCGAAGCGATCGAACTTGGTAATGGGTCGTCCTCTCGAACACCTCCTAGTGGGTCGCCCTCTTCGGCTGTTTTCGAAGAGAACGCAACTCGCGCTGAGAGTCGGCCCCGCCTTGACTGTCGCTGTTGAGTATCGTCGCCGCTAATAAACCTCTTTATAGTTGCTATAGCATTCATTCCTTCGCCCTTGTGGTTAAACAATGCAAAATAAGCGCTCAACTACCCCTGTGAAGACACGTTTGACTTTCGTGTTATACCGACAGAGAGGCGAAGGAGATGTGTGGTGAATCGACGCACGCGCGCGGCTCTGCAGCGCATAGTCGAAGGCATTCGAACGGGCCAGTCTTTCAAAAGAAGCACAAAAGTGTTTTCACTGCCTTGTTGGGCCGACGGGTGCCGCTGTTTTAGTAGCACCTGCACTGAAAGCAGGGCATACCATGCGCGACAATGGCTTACGATCTGAAAGTAGATCTTTGCTGTATAGACCAGAACACAGCGAATTCCATGCGCATCGCCATATTTACATCGCGCGTCGCGCCACCTATCGCACACGCGACGAAACGACATGCGTGGGCTGCCACGCCTGCAGACGTTACACAGAGCAAACGTGAATCTCCCGAAACTCAGCCCGTCGGAGAACGTGTTTGGCGTCTTTTCTAGCCTGGACATTTTCGCTGTTTTTATTGGAACATCAAGAACACCTTGATCATGCAAGTCTACAATGTACGCGTATACAATACGTGCTAAGCAGGCTACGGAACCAACCTCGTCAGCTACGTACGCTGTTACATTTGTAAAAAAAAAAAAAAAAACATCCTCGCTGTAGTACGCGTGAACCGTAATTGCAGTGCAGCTCGCAAAAGAGTGAAACGATGTTTTGTTGCCCCATATTACAAGTTGTGCACAAAGCTTTGTGAAAGCTCATAATTTCAAGATGCAACGCGTAATAATTAGAGTACGCTTTGCGGGTAGTTTCGCGGAACGTAATTTTTGTTTTACTAGCGCTCTTACAATAATGCGTCTTGCTCACAAAAGCGTGCTATCAGGGAGTATCACTCGCAGTATCGTTCATCGATCCCTTTTAAAAGCTATCTGTGCGATTTTAATCTTGTAACGATGATGCTTTATAAGCGAAACTGTGCTATTAGTTAAGCCAATATTGAAGTGGGCGGAATACAGTTTTCTATTAAATGTGTTCTGTTTAAATATGCTAAAAATTTAGCTGCTCGAGCCAGGGGCGTAGCCAGAAATTTTTTTCGGGGGGGGGGGGGTTCAACCATACTTTATGTATGTTCGTACGTGCGTTTGTATGTGAGCGTGTAATATACGCAAGCAAAACTGAAAAATTTCAGGGGGGGGGGGTTTGAACGCCCCCCCCCCCCCTGGCTCGAGCTAGCGCTACGCCTGCGACGTAAAGGACACTTTCGCGAGTACTGTTTACTTACGTGCCATTATATGTATTATGTGCAGCTGGATGCCTCGTGTCCAAATAAATCTGGGGACACCAAACACTGAAATGAAAGCACGAGATTCTGGCCAGCTGTTGAACACCGTACCATTTATTACTTTTGAAGACGAGATCTTGAAGGCGCGGATGCGATCAAAAGCACTAAAGCTTAATACTGCGTTGAAAGCGGCAAAGCATGTTGATTGCTTGTGCTTGAAAGCACTGCCTTGCACTACATTTTCGTCAAAAGAAACGTTCAAAGGTATGAAGTGCACCCCCACACAAAGCTCGCGCCTGCTTTCAACCAAGCTGCGTGTCACGCAAATTAGGTTCGTAAAATAAAATAGGTGGGCATCACACTGCAGAATACACGCAGTTAGTGCTTACTCGCGCATTTTCACTCGACTCCTAGTTTTTCTGCTCAAATCACAGTTATCCACTCGGGGCGAAGCTGAAAACATCGCACCGGTACTATTCCCGTGGCGCGTCGTGATCGTCGCAGACAACGCTAATATCCTCCTGTTGCACTGCTTGTTTTGGCATCCAGAGACGACGCAGTAGTGCCCAGACGAGCTCTTATAGGCTGAAGCGGCGTGAACGGGTACTGTTTCGCACTTTAAAACCTCAGAACTGCAGCTTGCCCTGTTTACTTGGTGCAACCCGCTCGCGCCTTCTGGGTGCGAGAAGCCCGGCGTCTGGGTGCGAGAGTATCCGCTCGGCTCGCCAGCAGCCTGGGTGCGAGGCAGGCGTGCTCTGGTGTATAGAAGGGCAGATTGTGTTTTACGGCTTAAGTTCTCAAGAGAAGCCATAAAAATACATTCCACCGAGTGGTCCACTGCATAAACACCAGCTTGACTGCAGGTTTACTGCATCTAGTTCAGTCTATGAGCCGTCAGATTTTTCTTTATTCTGTACTTTTATTTGTCAGTAGGTAGCACTAGAGCACTGTACGGGCTCGGGCCTACCTTGAAACCCGGGCCCAGCCCGGCCCGGGCTCGAGTCTGAAGCTCCGGGCTCAGGGTCGGGCCCGGGCTTGGTCATATTGCTCAATTCCTAAGATTGTTCCACATACGTTGGGCGTACATATATGTTCCACAAATTTAATGTCGAAAAAACACTGTTCTTTTGTGGGACAAGCCATTTAGAGAAGTTTTATGAGGGACAAGCACTAACTTTTGCCTCTTGCATATGAGGCTATTTGATTTATGTGAAGCGGGCAAGCTGAAGTAAATATAGACCAGACGCTTACGTTGTTAACATCTCACTAGTAGATGCTTTATTTGCATTCGTTATTTTTTATATCTGAAATGTTACTTTGTAATCGCAGTAATAGATGTAGTATAATAATTCTATACCTATAACTTATCATTGCAAGTGCGATTACAGAGCTTCAAAGCTGGGAAACGTTCTTAAAAGTTCCTGCCGTCAACTAAAACGAAAGGTCTGCGCGGAGTCTCGTTACATAGAATCACTGTAGAGAAACATTCTTTTTCCGCGGCTCCGTCACGGCTCGCAGTGGTCATGTGACGCGAGGTGTACATGCACAGCCTGATTTGTGTGCCCACATTGTTACCCAGTGAGCTTCCAGCTTATTCCGCTATATGGTGCAAGGGCTACGTTATAGTGCCGCGCAACAGCGCTGCAATGTGCAGGAATAGTTCGGGTCCATTAAAAAGTATATTCCCCGACCTGGCTTGAAAAAGACAGTTACGAATTCTGTGCCAGGGGATGTCCCCTTACCTCGAGTAGCGTCGAGAAGCTTAACTGGGCGTTTATCACCAAACTGGAACGAACACCGACAATAGACCGAAATCTCTTCTTTCCCCTCCTGCCAGTCCTACTAGCGTAGTTCAATGGCCACCTTCTACCGGCGCTACATTGTTAGGAAGGCATAGACCATTATAATATCGAGAAAAAAAAAAAGAGCACGGCACAAACTGTGCATAACATACACTGCTGAAACTTGCAATGAGAAGCCCACAAAGAGGAGTTTTATTATCGAAGAGTGGCACGACGTTCGGGAACGAGAAAAACGAAGAGGAGAGCTGGACAGCTTTGTTCATTCTGCGAAGACATCCGGAATTAGCTCCAGTGGTAGAAGTCTAGAACTAGTGCCGATTCCTTCACAGCTCGGAAGGCAGGTTTTGTGCGACCCTCGGCTGGCGCAAGCAGTGAGAGAAACTTTAGCGGGGCAGGATATGTGATGCACCAGCGCTATAGGCGTGCTTAAAGCCTGAATTTCTTGATAATTTGCTATTTTGCACAATGACAATACAGGAAATAAACGGTAAACTATGCCATAAAACACTTATAGGCTGTAAATACTAGTATGAAAATAATGGTATATGAAAGTATATGAAAATAATGGTATCACAAATAGTCTTTTTTTTTTCCCTTTCGGCTATCCATACGTCTTTCTAAAAGTACAAATGGTGCACGCGGTTCCTTACACTTTTTATCTAAGTTAGTTTATTTACAACAAAAGTAATAAATATGACTTTTTTATATTTCCCTTGCTGGGGCAAGGTGCTACTGCACTACAGACAGGTGCTACAAATCCAGAAGGGTGTGTTACGATTGGGTTCGTTGGAACGACACACTCAATTTCGATAAAGAGCGCAATACAAACAGAAAGGGAAAACAGCGTTTTGTTCCCTATCCCCTCTGTTTTTATTGCGCTCCCAATGCAAGCTGAGGTCATGCTGCAAATCACTTTCCTTGCTACAATGTGCTGCAAAACGCTTTTGACGATTCCCATCTGTATGCGCAGAAAATATAGGTACAGTATATGCCAGATTCGAAAAATGTTCATCGTACCCATAGTGTGTCTGCTCAACTATTTCCACCGTAAGGGCCTTTCGCACAAGGAATTACCGTTGGTTGAAGTATACGTGTTAACGATGTATGCGCCGACAAAACATAGATTGTTGCTGCTTAAAACACCTTGCTGTCGATTCCATGTTCGGGTAACACCACTTAGATTACTGGCTCGGGACGGGCCGGGGAAATTTTTAACACGAAAGTGTTTTGTGCCGGGGTCCACCACGGCTCGACTGACGTATTTCCGTCACGGATATGACGTTGTAAAGTATAAAGACTAACAGATGGCGCAGAAAAAAACTAGAAGAAAAAGTCCCGTCACCGGGAGTCGAACTTTCGACCCCTCGCTCTGCAGCGCGCGGCGCGAAACGATTAGGCCGCAGGACGGCACGCTCCTCCAATGCTAACGGCGAGCTATTTATATACACCATTTGCCAGTGGCGGTACGCAGAGATCGGTGGTACATCAGCGTGTTTTCGTTATCACTGGCGAGATGGCGCGAAGGGCTCGAAGATCGCGCTTTAAAGGTCGACGCCCCTTGCGTCGCGATGAGTGCGCGCCTCTACAGGGCGTGGTCGCTCGTGCGCGCGCTTATCTCTTGATCGCGGTGGTTTGTACGTCTTGTGCTCTACCGCAAGTTGCGTTGAGAGCACGAAGGTCACTTCGCTCACTGCAGCAGTCGCTTCTGCGAAAGGAGCGCGCTGCTCACGCAAAAATAAGGGACTTTTACTATGACAGTTCGCGCTCATCCTGCGAATGTTCGTCCCGTGCGTCCTTTCTGCTTGAGTAGCGCGTTGCAAGTTTCGAGCTTCTTGCCGTTCTTCGCGTGACATTACAATTTGTTGCTATAGCATTCATTCCTTCGCCGTTGGGGCGAAAGAATGCCCAACAAACGCTCAACTACGTCTGTGAAGACACGTTTCACTTTCGTGTTATACCGATTTCTATGACAGATGGATAAGCCATGTTTTTTCTCTGGTTCGGGCCGGGCCCGGGTCTCGTTTTGAGTCACCGGGCCGGGTTCGGGAGGGTAAACTTGAACGAAAGCCGGGCCCGGGCCGGACGGGCACTAGCTCCCGTCCTGTTTACGTGTCTCTTTCTTCTGTGTTTGTTCTGTTGCGCTTGCTGAGATGCACAGGTTCTACATCCACCAACTGGCCCAATTTTCTGCGTAGCATAAATAACCTTTGTGTCTTAACTCTCATACTTCGGAGCAAGAGGTAAATATCGTTATCTGGGAAAGAAAAACTAAACCATGGCCGGACTTTCCTCCGTCAACCGGCCCCGCGTACGGAGAAACGTGAGGTCACGTGTATGTTTATATGGTCCGTATTCAGTTTAGTGGAAGCCTGCAAGGTAGAGGAAGATTCGTCAGAGAGAAAAAAAAAATGTTATGCGCCGGTTTTTAAGTCGAAGCTACAAAGATATCCCAAAAGACTTCTTAGAAAGCAAGCTTCTTAGTTCACAAGTACGGCGCGTCCCGGAACTTCAACTCAACTCAGAAGGCTTAAACTGGGAAGCCTTCTTTGTGTGAAATGTTATTCTTGTATACCTTCATGCTACGAACGGATGGGTGGTATTTGTTTCGATCTCATCCATGAGAGATGCCTGCACGGCTGCGCAGCTCCTCGCATCTCTGGCAGATCAAGGCTCTGTGCACGGGCGCCCCCATTGCGACCCTCGGAGCGAAAGGCCCGGAGTGAAGGAAAACAGGCGCACCAAAGCACGCGATGAGAGAGAGAGGTGACATTTTTGCTGAAGAGGGCAACAAAAATAAGAGTGTAACCGAGGAGAGAGGTGCGCGGCACGAGAAAGCGGGCCCTTCTCCCTGGTGCTGCCTGCAAAAACGTGCTTGCGCGCACGTCCGTTCTAGACACGCAGCATCCTGCACGTGAGGGAACTCAAGCTCAAGTTTGGGCGCGACGCTCGCGCTGCTGAGCGATGCGGCACTGGGGCAGACGCGGCCCGCGAAGGCGGTTTGTCGCTGGATTTGCCAGCGGCGGTGGCAAGGACACGTGCGCGCATGCGCTCCTCATTCGGCCCAGATCACTGCAAGTCAGCAATAATTACACTGTGACGCACCGCAGATGCAATCCGAGAGCTCTGCGCGTGCGCTGAAGCGATGGCGGCAGTGTTGTGGCCGTGGATGCCCCCAGTTGCGATAAGAGCAGTGGCGCCGCTCGACGTTGCTTTGGAAGCCTATGGCGGCTACAAGCTAACCGGCAAACTAGCCCACTTGGTCGCGATCGAATCACGCTTTTGCCGTTAAGCGTTTGATAGAGGAGAGAATAGATCCTCACCGATACGTGCCTCACTATCTCAAAAACTACACAACTGTCGCTGCTTAAAGGGCCCATCCAGCCTCTGAAAAAAAAAAGAAAAAAAAAAAGAAAACGAGCGCGTTATTCTTCCCTGGCGTTTCTGGTGTTTCATATCAGTTGTGAATTACCTGCTACACTGCTTTGCCATGCAGCAGCCCACCTGTTCTTCCTTGTCTCGCATGACTATCGTGCGCGATCAACTGATTTCACTTCATTTTGTGTGTTTCCGACTGCGCCAGCAGAGATAGCAGCGTCTAGCCGACAAGCGCGAAATCCTGATAGGCTCAAAGAGGCTGCCGCTATTCTCAGTTCGAGGAGTGTAGTAGGCTTTCACACAATTACCTGGTTCCCGGCCCACATGGGCTCAGGGGTTCATCCAATAGTACCCAACGTCAACGAACTTGCCCATAGCGCGAGATATCACGTGCCGCGGCGATTCGGGTGGGTCCGGAGGCGGGTTCACGGAGAGCTTCAGGGATCCACTTGGCACCTTCAACGAAGTTACGGCGCACTATCAACTGTCAAGGCGGCGATACCTCCTCCCGCATTCCAAGCTTACTGGGCCGCACTCGTCGGCTCTCCGGATGCTGCAGGCGGGTTCCTTTCCGTCTTGTAGCACGTTTAGTCACTTTGTTGAAGGCATAAATCCAGGATGCCCTAGCTGTGGGGCGGATAATTGCACACTCGCTCATATGCTCTGGCAGTGCCCGGCGTTACTTAGCGCAAAGTTCAGCACAGAAGAGGACTGAGAGAGGGCTCTTAAAAGCCGCGACCTCTGCTGTCGGCAGTCCAGGAGGCCTGCGAACGGGTGGAGGGCCACGGTCTTCCAGTACCGGCGTGGGCGCGGCCAGCAACTGCGGCGGACCCCCCATTCGGGGGTTGTCTGATCGGGGTTCTCCAGGACCAAATAAAGTTCATTTCATCATCATCAACGCTTAGTGCTGACATTGTACACGTGCTTTCAAAAAATAAGTGGCGAGGAGGAGATGTAGGAAGGGCAGCGAAGGCGAGAAAGAAACCACTCCCTCGCCTTTGAACGCGGGTGGCGAGGGGCCCTTTAACGCACGTAATATTGCGTGGCAGAAGCGTAGAATCGCGTCAGGCGTCAAAACATGTGAATTGCGCAACGAGTGTGTGTATTAAAGGCCTATCCATTACAAAACGCCCAGATATATATAATCGTCATGATCAGCAAAAGCATCGACAAAGTGAGCAGCTGCGTAAGTTCGCGTGTAGCCTTATACGGACGCATATGGGCCCTTCGCTGATTCGCAAAAAGATTCGCAACTGTACTTGCAGTAGGCATTCTAGAATAGTTTGAAACGGACAATGTTACGCACGCAGACGTTTATTTCTTCGCGGCACGGTTGGGGCTTTTACCGTGAACATACATATACAGGCTAGGCTAGCAATTGAGAGGGCGATGCATCGCACGGGGCCTGATTACGCTCTCGCGTTCTACTGTTGAAACCGAAACTAAAGCGTCCTCCAAGTTTTTTCACATGCATGCTGTCTTCGTGACATTTATTTCCATTGCTCATCCTTTGCTCATCTATTACTAGGCAATAACGTGAGTTCACTTTAAGATGGCCCGCTCTGCTTCGACTTTAATCTACATGACGCAGTCTTGTGCAAATAGCATTCTTTTTTATTGAAATATAGAGTAAATAGAGGAGTCGTTGTCGCCATTTCATGGCGACGGCTACACCTGTCCACTTGATTGTTAAGATAATGATAATTGTGATGAGTAATGAGTGAACTACATTGAACGTGTGCATCGTGCTTGTGCGTGACAGACATCAGTGGGCTTTGTTTAAACGACAACTCTTCTCTTGAAATCGCCAAATGCGATGCTATGCAAATAGTCTTAATTTTACGTCCGGTTCAACATGACGGGGTTTGTCATTCACGTGCGTATCACTGCCGTGATGTTTTGTTGTAATGTAATTAAAATTTCTGGAATTTTATATGCAAACCATGATATGGGATTGCGTCATAAAGTTGCGGGCAAATTTAGATTGATTTAAAGGGGTCATGAACCACTTTTCTAAGTAATGATAATGACCTCGGTATCGGAGTTTACTGCCTCCCGAATCGATTGCCGCAAAAATTTCTCGAATCCGTCAAGAATGAGCGGAGTTACGGGGGTTTGGCGCACGCTCTCAGCGCTTTCTCTCTTTTCTCGTGCCGACGAGCGCACTGGAAGCTACATAGGAGGGATGGCACGGGGGTAAGAAGTTACGTCAGCGCGCGTCATGAAACGCGATCGCTCTCCCGCTGTGATTCGCACGCGCGAGTGCGGCTACCGTGTAAAGTTAGCAGACTGAGGAGTGCGGCGCGGGCAAGTGGCGGCACCCCGTGGCAAAAAGCGCATCTCATCCGGCTATCGGCCAATAAGCATGCTAGGTCTCTTGCGACGTAAACAGGCAGACCCGTGACGTCAACGTGCAGACGCCCCGCCCACCGACGAGAGCGAGAACCGGCCTCTGTTTGAAAAGAGGGCGCCTGAGGAAACGGCATATTCGCGCTCCGCTTGTGGCCTTTTACGCGGCGCGCACGACTGTAATATTTTGCAGAGCAGTTCATAGCCGTGTCAGATTTCCGCAGGATGTGTTTTTTCAACAAGCCCAAGGGGTGCTTCATGACCCCTTTAAAGCATAGACGACACGGTTGCAGCCTTGAGGCAGACAAGACCCCTTGTCGAAATGTTTGCTCCAGCGACTCACGAATTCTTCAACCTTCCATCTCCCCTGAACTTCAGGCGTAAATCTATGTGTTCTTGCATTTTGCCCCCATCGAAATGCAGCCACCGTGGCCGAGAATAGAACCCGCGTTGTTCAGCTCAGCAGTGCCACGTAATGTAACCAATGCACGGAGGTAGTGTTCAACTTCAACGTTATTGTAGTGTAGATTGCATAACACAGTAGACAGCTAATACCTGTGGACGACCATAAGCACCCCTCCATGAGATGCTTGGTAAACCATTCACAAATACGTCATCGCAAGCACGAGGTTCGAGATGACCTGTTGTAATAGATGTTCAGATGTTTCACCGTCGTTGCAGAGTGGACTTTCAAGGTAAGCTGTCCTGTCGTCGCATGGCATTCCTCGAAAAACGAGCAATAACATCCTTAGATGTTGACAAGAATATTGCGTGAATATCGAAATTTGCTAAAACAAACGTATAAACGTAGTGAATGTAAACAACAGTTTGTTATACATATATGTAAACACACCTTATAACGCATGTTGTATCACTACGGTAGCTGCTTCACAAGGCGTGTCATGTAGCAGGTGTCTTGCCCATTGTGTACAGATGTTTCCTTGTCAGGCCAGGAGGCTGTCGCAGAAAAGAAAGAAATCAAGGAATATTCCTGATTGAAATACTTGTTTCTTTATCACACTAAACCGAAAGCACTCTCATAATTGTGTTAAACCTTTGTTGCACTAAATGTGTATTGAAAGTAACCTAACAGACAACGTGGAGGAGCGAGACCTTTAACCTTGCTTCTCAAATGCGGCTGCTGCGAACTATAACTCATGTGTTTTTGGCACTGGGCTAGTTACGAAGACACATGCGAGGCGTTAGTAATGTATTTGCCCACTTTTATCGCAGTGACCTAGTTTGTGTTACCAAGCAATAAACTTCCGGAATGCACTTTCATTGACTCAGCGACTAGCTCCCGTGTGAAGCCATGCGCACGCCGTAAAGAATGCACGTTTTCTCGGCGGCAGAGTATGACACGTTGAAAAATTTAATATTGCAGCGCGTCGCCTCCGTGTGACACCAGCAGGAAGTCATTGGTAAGAAACAGAAGCAATGGGTTTTTGCTTATCGGTCGGCAGGCGCGTAGGCAAAAATTGCCCCCCCCCCCCTCCTGGCTACGCCACGGTCGGTCGGTACATCCTCGGGCTTGAAACCACTGTTCATCTGAAGAAAGCTTCGACAGTCCCTCCGTTCCTCTGAAGGTAGATGAATGCGCACTGCGAAAGCATTTTAACTAGTCAAAACCAACAGACATAAACCTACGCTCTAAGAGAAGAAAAAAAAAGAGTCCTTTGACTCTTTTTTGTGAGTCCCGACTTTCCACGTATATGACTCTCTTTAAAGAGATACGTTAACTCTCTTTGGAGATTATACTCTTGTCGGAGAGTCGTGGGACTCAAAGGAGAGTTCGCGTGCCTCTTTAAAGAGGAGGAAAGATTACTTTTAAGGGCTCGTTTTCCTTTGTTAAACGCAATATTAATGAGATCTAACAGAAAATAATGCCAAGGAAAGTATAGGGGATGTTACTTGAAGTAAAATAGGATATAAATGTGAAGAAAGTAATGCGGACGAAAAGATAACTTGCCGCCGGCAGGGACCGACCTGCGACCTTCGAATAACGCGTCCGGTGCTCTACCACTGAGCTACGGCGGCGGTCTTCCTCCCGTCCACTTTATGGGGTATATATGTGCATTTAAACCTAGGAGTGTTAGTCAGCGCCGATCGCAGTCATGGCGGCGAGTGTGGAACACTTTTTCTGCCTGTTGGCGTCCCGTAGCACGTGATCTTATGAGCTGGCAGCTGACCAATAAACCCTCGCATGCTACCTGAAAGCATGAAGTCTGCCAGAACGAGACCTTCGCTATGAATGAAAGAAAGGAGATTACTTTTAAAGGCTTGTTTTCCTTTGTTAAACGCGGGGACACTTTAAAGAGAGCCATATACGTGGCAAGTTGGGACTCACCGAAAAGAGTCACCCATACTCTTCTTCTTTTTTAGAGTGTATACTGGTCGGCCGGCAGTAGCGCGAAATATTTACAGCGAAACGAAACAGCGCGAGACTTATCCGAACGCACCGCGAACCGTTACCTGGTTCTGCCGCCGTATATTTTAAAGGGATGTCAATAGGCTGCTGACAACTACGAGATCAGCTGGAATAAAAACGACTTCAAAAGATTGGTTACGCGGTACCTGGCAAGACCACTCGGTATAAACAGCAATTTGTTTTATTTAAGTGTAGCATTATACAAAGAAGTAGCTTTCGGCTATTTCAAGAATATTTTGAATTGAAGTTTGGTCCCGACAATGGCGTCCCTACAGGAAAGTGCCATAGCGCAAATGGCGGCCCCCATCGATTCATAAGGCAGAAGTTAGTAGATCCACTCCCGTTGCTTGAAGCATGGAACGAGCCTTGGTTGATTCACTGAATGATTGTAAAATGAGAGTGGCTGAGAAAATGTGTAATAAAGATGAAGTAGTTCTGCCCATACCATTCCTTTGAAAATACCGAATTCTGCGCCATATACGAGACAAACAGAGAGCCTTCGTTTCGATCACATATCGCGAGCTCTCCTAATGACGCGTACGAACCAGCAGTGCCTTCGTGATTGTTTGGCCGACTAGCGAATTGGCTGCAGATGATGGAATGCGCTATCACTCCTCTTTTCTTTGTCCTGACTTGTTTGCGACGTGCGGTCGGTGCATTATGTTGTGACGTCGCCCACCCATCCTGCGCACGTCGGGAGCACCGGTCTGCTAGACACCAACGAGATATTTGAAGACGCAGTTCGGCATGACTGCACAGAAATATTGCTTTGACGCAGCGGCGTTTCCCTCGAGACTTCTTTCTCGCGCCCACCAACGCCGAAGTCCACGACGTACACTAACTGGCCGCAGATGAAGACAGAGATGCCTCGAAGCCTTTTGCGTAGCATTTTTTTTGTGAAATATTTGCCCAATGCTTTGCCCAATATTAGCGGAAAGGACGTCACAATGTTTGATCACCACCATGTCGTGGGCTCTATTCCAAGAAGTGCAAGATGATTTTCGATAGCGGTCGGAGCGAGCTAACAACTACTGGGTGTGTGCAGATAAGATCGAACACGAGGTCCCGGTCACCATTCCCGATTGTGATGAAATTTACTGCAGGTCTAGGCATTACACCCAGAACAATGGTTTCGCAGTTAGTTTTGCGAAAAAAAATTTTGTTCGCCTGAAAAAAAATATACAAATTTTGGCCGCAAAAAAAAAAAAAACGCTTTTCTGCCAATTTCGCGATTTCTGAATTTTGAGCGCACCTAGGGAAAAAGTGGTGCACTTCTTCGTCACAATATTTATTGCCCTTAAAGAACAAGTGAAAGACAATCTTATGAGGCTATTATTTTCTTTGCTTGTCGAAACACTTTTGAAGAAAAAAAATCACAAACTTGGAAAATCGCACAGAATACCTGTATTTCAGGAATTTATTGCTGCAAGCACGTTAAAGTGAGGATAATAAAAATTGGTACATATTAACTTTGATACTTTCGCTCTCTTTTAAAATAACTTGCGTGGTTTTACTGCGCTTCGTTTCACTCGATAATTGGGCTGAAACGTAAGTGATTTACCAAAAACGCCGAACTTTGAAAATGATTTTATCAAAAAGGCCATTTTTAATTTTTTTTTAAAATCTCTATGATTGAAGTCAAGGGCGTCGTCTACCATTGTGCAGAAAAAAACGTTGCATTATTTTGGTTGCTAACAAGTTATAGTGCGTCACATATGACCATGCCAGCCTAGCAGCCGCATCGTTCGTTATTGGCTGAAACTCGGATATAAGTTGCTCAAAATACTTGTTCGTGGCATAATCACAAATCAGCAGCTCCACGCCAACAAATGCGCAGCCAGGTGTCATGGTTCAGCAATCTTTGTCTTGGGATCAGCCGCTTGACAAACCCGCAGCAGCGGCCGCTCGATGCTGCGGGCACTCACATTACATGAGGGCCGCTTCGACGGCGGATGAGCTCCGCTTGCGCGTGAAAACTACGCTAAGAGGACGAATGAGATAAGGAATGCATCACTGTGAAATTTAAAGGCCGTTAAGTGCCAACAAATGTCATAGTATGCAACGAAAACACTGCCGGCGATTTGCCAGTGAGCGCCTCCAGTAGTGCGCTCATGTGTTGCTTTCTCTCTTCTGATGGGCTAAAGATAATTAGGTTCATTCTATGAGCAACATATGACACAAAATAAAGCCATTGACATCTAAAGAAAGCTGTCATACGTGCTTCCGATGGTCGAGCAACTCAAACTGCAGTTGTTCATCTCGTGCCAAAACACTTGTGTCAGCCGGCTGTGAAAAGAAGTGTGTCCAAGTTCTTTGCTTCATTAAAGAACCGCTTTTACAATACTGTATTGTTGTGCGTCCGCAGATAGAATACTCAACGCAAGTCGAGCGTTTATCACGATATTATGCGGCTTTGGGCATAACAGTAGGGGAAAAAAATACATCCGTGCTGTATTGCACCGAGTGCAACAAATATCGCGAGCCCAATGCCTTTAATAAAAGCGAGCCTCTCTACGACTCCTTAGTGTTTCTGGTTTGGTGCGCTTGTTCGGTCGCTCTCACCGGTAATGTGCCCGTTCAGTATTACCCCATCTCTAGGATCAGACCGATACAGCTGTATCCTGCAGCGTCATAACTATGTAAGGGCATGGCCGGACTGGAAAGGCGCGCGAGCGATTCAACACGTCACATGGCGCAACTTGCAAGTGAACCTCGGCAGCGACCACCATATAGTCCATTTCAAGCACAAACCGTTTGCAGCCAAACCTTACCAATTGGGACAAATTTCGAGAGGCCCGCCAGATATCAGCTCCGACAACATCCGAGACATCTCAGAATGGGTGAAGCGACTTCACTCAGACGCTGAGACGTATACTACCGCTCTGCCCCCCGAAACTACCCTCACAACGGTTGATGCCAAGCTTCTACATATGTGGGAAGCCAAGCAGTGTCTTCTTAAACGATGGATGGAGCGACGGCACAACCGAAGGCTAAGACTCAGAATTGCCAAATTAGACCTGCAGATCCAGGAGTACGCCACACAACTGGCCTGCCAGCAGTGGGTCCAGATGTGTGAAAAATATGCATGGAAACCTTGACAGCAAGCGCACATGGCAACTATTGCGCCACTTGTTATACCCTACCACATCGCGCACACATCTCAACCACAGCATAAAAAAACTTCTACATGCACAGAGAAACGATCTCAACGGACTCTTCGACGATCTCCGGCGTAAACACCTGCCTCCCACTCAGAAGTATGGCGCACCGAAGTACACTGGAAAAGCCAGCGCCGCTATCACGGAAGCAGAGGTTCGGCATGCCTGCGCACAGCATCAGCACCGGGCCCCGCCATTATTAACGACAAACAACTGCGCAATCTAGACGACAACTTCGTCACAGCCATCACAGATTGTTTCAATCACTGCTTTGACACTGGCACCCTTCCTAGTTCGTGAAAAGATGCCAGGGTAATTTCATCCCAAAGCCAAACAACCATTGACCACTTGTATTCTCAGGCCTATATAACTAATCTCTTGTCTCCGTAAACCACTTGAACACGTTATTCTCAACCGTCTCAGTAAATACATTGAAGACAACAATCTTTATTTATCAGACAGGGTGGGTTTTCGAAAATCTTGTCAAGCACGACATCATACACCCAACAGACTCCGCAAGCAATTCTGAGTCTGGACCTCCACGGAGCTTTCAATAACGGTTCTCATTCCGCCATCCTCCGAGGCTTAATCTCATTGGGGTTGGCGGAAAGACATACGACTACATAGCTACCTTTGCAGGCAACCGTACCGCAACCATACACACATGCGCAGAACAATCACCCTCGTGCGCTTTGGAAAGCTACGGCAACGCCCCGAAGATCAGCGCTCTCGCCTTTTCTTTTCACTCTCTCCGTGATGCCGTTGGCCGCAAGCATTGAGATCTATCCCTAATCTCAAATTTTCCCTCTATGCCGACGACATCACTCGTTGGACGGACTGGCGGCTCCAATGGACAGATTCAAGACACTTTGCAGGCCGCGGCCAATACGGTCGTGGCACTTGCAGGGGCTATGTATCTTACACGCTTCCCTCAGGCCGCGGTGGCTGCATTTTCGATGGAGTGAAAATGTTGGAGGCCCGTGTACGTAGATTTAGGTGCACGTTAAAAAAACCCCAGGTGGTCAAAATTTCCGGAGCCCTCCACTACGGGCGTCTCTCATAATCATAGTCGTGGGTCTGGGTCGTTAAAACCCCAGACTTATTATTATATTATATTATTATTATTATTATTATTATTTTAGTAGTATTATTATTATTATTAGTTACATGCCTCCTCAGAAATCTCAGCTACTTCTGCATCTCACCGAGGGGCAAAAAAAACACATATCTAAGTATACAGGTTATCCTAAACCACATCCTTGTTACTAGAGTGGATAGGCTCCGTATGTTTGGTTACCACTCAAAGCCAACAGGCTCAACACATACACAATATAGACACTTCACACCACCGTTGATCACACCTTGCGCCTTCTAGGTAGGGTGTCTAATAAACATGGCGGGACTAAAGGAGGTCGAACTCCTCCGCTTGGTCTTAGGCCTTCATTATCAGTAAGATTACATTTGCACACCCTATCTGACATTTTCTTAAATAAGAATCCGATCAGATGGACATCCTTCTACGCAAAACGTATAAATTCGCTTTGGGGGTACCCACCGGACCTCCACCGAAGACTTATGCGTACTGGCACCTTCAACACCCTTGCTGAACTCAAAGAAGCCCATCTTGCATCGCAGTATAACAGACTTTATAACACCGTGACTGGCCGACACATTCTACAAACACTTTCTGTCACTCCGCACCCATCACCAAGGCTAAGTACACCATTCCGCACCACATACACGAGAACCTTACATCCCTCCACTTCCCAAAACATGCACCCTGTGCACCACAAACAGTGCAGGCGGCAGCGCGCAAAGGCTCTCGAAAACCAATTCTCCTCCTCAAATGATGTGCTCTATGTTGATGCCGCCGATTACGGGAACAGGAATTATTACTCAATATCAGTCATCCACTCGACGGCCAGGTCCCTGCGGCCGCCTCCATTCCTGCCTCTTTGTCGGAGGAGGCCGAAGGGGCGGCTATAGCACTGGCTCTCACAATCCCCAATTCATCTGTTGTCGCGACTCCAAAACAGCCATATAGAATTTCGGAGCGGGCAGGGTTTCTAAACCAGCCATTTCCCTGCTATTGGCCCATCTTCTCGATCAAATTGTAGCACTAATCTGGACTCCCGCGCATGCGGACCTTGCCTGAAACGCAGCGGCTCATGCCAGTGCCCAAGAATTTACAGTCCCGGGCACAAGCATCCGACGTGTCGCAACTCGCTTGAAGGACGCACCGTTTACGGCGCGGGATCGGCTTATTTCATTCCACGACATCTGCACACACTACCGATTAGAACGTTTAATCTTTCCTCCACTCATTCGCAAATCCCCGCTCAGGTGCGAAATTTGTGGCGATAGCTGCAGACTAGCACCTTTCCTTCCCCTTACCTCCTACACCGCATTTATCCCTCAGTTACCCTTATCCCTCTTGTAAATTCTGCGCCGCTTCTACA
Source organism: Rhipicephalus sanguineus (assembly GCF_013339695.2). NCBI lineage: Eukaryota > Metazoa > Arthropoda > Arachnida > Ixodida > Ixodidae > Rhipicephalus > Rhipicephalus sanguineus. Next base: position 11,880,114 of record NC_051179.1, read on the forward strand.
GCAGACTTAAACCGCATCATGTGGCGCTGCCCTAAGAACCCTCTTTCTCCTTTCCTGACATGCTTAATTTCTAGTGAGGAGCAGTGGGAGGGTGCCTTGCGCAGCTCGAGGTCCGACATCAGGAGGCCATGCTGAGAGGGTAGAGGAGGCCTAATTCAAGTAGTTCCGACGCCCCACCTCTGTACCATTGTCTCCTTCCCGGTAACCAAGGACAAACAAAGATGTCAATTCATTCATTCATTCATTCATTCATTCATTCATTCATTCATTCATTTCATTCATTCATTCATTCATTCATTCAGTCTTTATTGCCTTCGCAATTCGTCTGTGCCACCTACCGCCGCACCACCGTGTTGTCGCTGCGACTAGAGCTGTGCACGGGCCGTATTTCCGAGCCCCGAGCCCGGCCGGCCCCGGGCCGCTGACGTTTGTCGAAGCCCGCCCGAGCCCGACGGCAAAGGGCTGCGAGCCCGCCTGGCCCGGCCCGACGTACGAAACACAATCCTGGGCCCGGCCCGGCCCGGCCAGCTTTTTGAAGGTTCGTTGCGAAAACAAACATTGTTTTCCGGTAATTTGGCATTTTATTGAGCATGTCAAATATGATCAAACGACACACACGACGAATCTCTATTACACAGATTACAAAAAAATGGGGGACACTTAAGCTTCGCCTTTAACAGTTGAACGCGATAGCAATATCCTGCCCCTAGTGCGCACTTCGAACATTACGAGTGTTTAAGAGAATGCGCGCACTAAGGGTGTGCCTTATGTAATGGGTAGCATGCTTTAAAACCAGGAGCAACTATGCGCGAGAAACTTTTTCTAAGTTGCAATGCACCCACTACGTGGTCTTAAGGGAATACGCGCAGTAATGTGTGCGCCTTTTGTAATGGTGGCTGTCTTTAAACAACCAAGACGTTATGATATTGACATGGCGTGACGCCCGATGGCAATGTACGCTTGTACCACGCAATTATTACTGCGATATTACATCTCGTACTGTGACACCTGTATACGGGATGCGTATTTTTGGGAAGCATGAAAGTTACTTTCAGTGCAGGTCCATGCAGAGGCGTGGCTGTGTGGTAGAAACACCTGCTTGCCCCGCAGACGGCATGGGTTCGATTCTCACTCGGACCCACTTTTTATTATTTATTTTATTTGCAGCTTCTACGATCTTCGGTCACGGACAAGATGATGATTTTTGCTCACAACCAACGGCGCCAACACCGACGCCGACGGCGGAATTTCTGCGATACGAGCTCTTTAACGCTATCGCGTTAATACAAGTAGACGGCCTCATGCCAGCAACATTGGAGTTCGCTCGCCAAAAGCCGTCACGTGTATGGGATATGCCCATGCAAGTGTCAGCTGCACGCACGAAGGCGATCTGCGTCGGGTCGCTCGTCGCGTCGCGTGCATTCTCACTCATATGGGATTTGGCCTTAAATCTAACGCGAACAGTCGCGTGGCGCCGTCACTTGCTCAGGTGGTGTTACTTCTCTGTCTGTAGGAGTGAAACAGAGGCAGTGCTTTACTACCTGCTCCCCTTTTGTTTAAAGTAGTGAATGAAAGGAAAAACGGTAAAGGGCGGTCGCGGAAAAGGCGCTGTATGCGTGCTGGAAAACAATTCCCGCTCATTCTCTATATTTCGGGCTTGAGTCGGGCTTTGCGACGGGCCCGAGCCCGGCCCGATAAAACTCCAAGTAGCCCGAGCCCGGCCCGGGCCCCGAGTGAAAACACGTCGGCCGGCCCGCCGCGAGCCCGCTTTCGGGCTACCCGGAGCCCGTGCACACCTCTAGTATGTAGTGCAATGACGTCACGTGAATCATCAACCGTTTTCTTGCGTCTATGCGTCCAGAAAGTGCGCAGAAAGCGCCAAGAGGAAGAAAGACCCCCCAGGAGAG
>NC_051179.1:12182120-12285166 GCF_013339695.2 Rhipicephalus sanguineus
AGAATTAACGGGCTTACCGCACGTGCAACTTTTCCAGTGCTTTGCGCTAACTGACGAGCTATGAAATCGCAGTCGCCTGAAGCTTTAAGGCGAAAGCTTTAGATGCCTCATCCAACGCGAAAACAGACCGTCGGCGTCGGCGGCGTCAATGCGAGTGACGCAAAAAATCATCATCTCGTGATGACGTCATCACAACGTCCCAGATCGCCAAAATTTTCGGACATCATGGTACCGCTATGACTTCGTATAACATGACGTCACATGATGGCGTCATCACTGGCTTGGTCAAACGTGGGCCGATCACGGAGGCAGTGCAGGACCACGTGAGGTGCAGAAAGTTTCCGGAGGGGGATATGAACACATCGACCGAGAAGAAAAATAGGAAGATGGCTTTCGCCTTCGAGTCGTCTCAGGCGAATGCATAAGGGATCCTGCGAGTTTCTGACGTTAAAAATGGCTATGCCTACTGCGCAGCCTTAAACCTGAAGCAGCGAAAGCTCATGAAGTGCGAACACTTCCGGTGGTCAAAAATGTTTACAAAATGTGAATTTCTTCAAATAACTTAGCTGACAAGATTACTAGCGTTTTAATTAGACACCGCGAAACAATTCACCTGGTAAGTGAGAAATCTAACACTTGCGCTATTTAAGTGTTCCATTCGTAACATAAATACTCCTACGAGGCACGCGATAGTGGGGGACTCCTGGTTAATTTCGACCACCGGGGGTGCTTTACCGTCTACCTAAATCTGAGCACGGGTGTTGCACTTTGCCCCCATCGAAGTGCGGCCGACGTGGCCGGGAATCGAACCCGCGCCCCCGAGCTTAACAGCACGACACCTTACGAGCTAAGCTACCACGACGGGTACATATACTAAGTTTACAAGCTATTGCGCAGAAATACCAGCACTGTCGAAAGGGAGGAACAATGCAAAAAGCAGAAGGCAGGGAGGTTAACCAGAAACACGTCCGGTTGGCTACCTATACGCGAGGGGACACATATACGCGTCATCGCATTTATCGCTCGTTTCCTCCTCTCCCTCTCACCTCTATATCCCCCTTTACGGACGCAGTCTGAAAGACGAAGGTGACCGTATTCATGGTCATGACGACAGAAGCAAATCTACAAGATGCGAAGTCATTTCACTGAGGGCCGTGCACACATCAACGCGCCTTCACGTACATGCACTCGGAGATGACCGCGGTGCGCAACTCACCTAACCTGGCAGCGGTCAGTACGCGCGACACGGTTCGATGTCCTCATTACAAATACGCAAGGACGTCTAGTGGCATTGACGTCAGCGTGCTCCGAAAGCGTAAGGCCGCGCGATTGGCGTTGAAACGCGTGGACTCCTCTGCTGCGCACGCTACATTCAGTGCGAACGCCGGCCGAAAGCACGCGTACAAGCCGCACTTCTGATTTCAGAAGAGCTGTGCTCTAATTGTTTGTGAGGGCGTTCTTGTTATTTTTTTTTAATCATTACGTCACCTGGGTCCAGATGTGGCGTTAATTACGCGTACACTGTGAGAACGATATTCGGCCCCCATGCCGCTTCCCCCTTTGACGCATTGATACCGTTCGTTCACTCCTGCTCCTCAACTGCTTAGCCACGGGGCCCTACAGCAAGTGGCACTGGCGAGTCATGCTACTAGCTGCGCCCGGGTGCCTTTACGCTTGCATAACCGGCCTTCGTGTTACGGTGCATCAATGTGCGAAACACTTGCGGCAGTGAATATGACGATTACCCTGGGCTTCAAAGCTAAGGTCAGACGATGTAGCACGCTCTAGCAGCCGCACTGTGAGCGTTTGGTGCGCTACATCATCGCACCAGCATTCTCCAAAGGACCAAACCGGCGTGTCACTTCGCTTTCGACCTTGCGGTGCTAAAATTGCCGACATTGTAGAAGGCACTTTCCATCCTTCAACTTGTTTGTTGGTGCACCAGCGTTTAGGAACGAGTCAGCCTGGGCAACGAAACGCCGTGTTAGTTTTTACCAGCGTAAGCTGTAATCACTTCCGATAATCAGCATGTATCCAATTACGTGTAGCAGAGCCCGACTTTTTAAGCCGTTCGTTCACCGTCCATCTCGTCATTAAGCGAAGAGCCACGTTCCAGTGAGTAATTGCGACGTTCCGTGAGCGATCGCCAAGAGGCGGTGCACGGCTTCGTTCCTGGAAAAAGAAAAAGAAACCGTTACCTGTTTGCCAGCCCGTCGTTTCTGAGATCGCAGCGGGACTCTCAGATCGGCTTTGCCTCGGAATTGCCCCAGCTATTCGCGCACTCGCAGAGGGAAGGGAGACTGGACGGCGAGAGAGAGAAACCGTCGACGCCCGGCGCACCAAGGCAACACCACCTAGAAAAAAAAGGTGGTGTTGACCAAGGCCTCGGTACATCATGAAAGCGTGCCGCGCTGTTTGCCAGAAGGTGTTCTCCGTAGCTTTTCTTGCCAGCCTATGAAGAAAGCCAAGACCACCAATGGCCAAGTGCAATCGCTTTCAATGAGTCGTCACGTATATCTACGGGTGAGAAGATCTGCGATACGGGGCGCCAGTCGCCTTTTCAATGCAGAAACAACTCTGTGAGCGATGCGTGAGGTCGAAATGTATAAATAAGCCACAGCGCACGTGAAATGGATTTCTTATGAGGATGACCCGGGCGGACGGTCTTTATGCAGCTTTGAAAATATAATCGGGCGTGGACCATGGCTTGCGCGTATATACTTTGAGCGTTAACGAAGACCGCACCGTGAAGCCGCCTTGTACCAGCCGCACAATGCGTAATCGATGCGCTCACTCAGTAGTGAAAGTTGCAGTCATTCTTTGTTTTGATGAACGAATGACGCGCCTGCCTGTAGGAGAGTGCTCTCAGCACCTATCGCTTCCAATAGTTTCGCTTTTGCCTCGAATAAAAGGTTATCTCACTTACTGTTCTCTAGAAACGTGCCGCCTCTTATCCGATTTCCCTGCTTTTCCTGCGAACGGTAGACGAGACCTTAAATACCATAGAAGAATAACAAATACGCGACGCGCATGCTTTTCATGCCCCACAATTCTGCTGTTCGTTCGAGAACCAGGTGACGGGAAACGCTCCCATGACAACAAGAACTTTTTTGCCTACAATCTCGCAGGACCTTTGTTCCTATTCCATGCAGAGTGGCACGTAGGAGAATGTGCACTGGCTAATCACTCTACCTTTGCAGAGTTCTCTCTCCAGCTCACTACTGAAAAAAAATCAAAGCGGCGAAAAAGAAGAGAACAGCATATTTTACAAGATGACTTACATAAAATACACCAAACACTTTTAGGCCAAAGTCAACTACTACGCGCAACCAAGGGGAACCGTTACCACGCTGATGAGCTTTTCAGAAAAATCCAGTCTTGCGGATTTGTAGACCATATGCATGCGCAGGTAGATATTTGACTGAACGCGCTATATGACTACCTTGTGGGTCTGCTATATACCCTGCAATGCGTGTATTATTCAAGTTAGGCTTCTCGAAAGCTACAGTTGAACAATGGGTGACCCCGCTACTCGTTGATCGGTCGATTGATTGATTGATTGATTGATTGATTGATTGATTGATTGATTGATTGATTGATTGATTGATTGATTGATTGATTGAGTGAGTGAGTGAGTGAGTGAGTGAGTGAGTGAGTGAGTGAGTGAGTGAGTGAGTGAGTGAGTGAGTGAGTGAGTGAGTGAGTGAGTGAGTGAGTGAGTGAGTGAGTGAGTGAGTGAGTGAGTGGTGAGTGAAGTGAGTGAGTGAGTGAGTGAGTGAGCGCGAGTACTACCATGGCGCGGCTACGACATCTGTGTTGTAGTGTTGCTAGGGGCGGTATAGAAACTTGGTTAAGAAGAGGCATCCTCAATTCATAACTCCAATATCGTTGCGTACTTTAAACCAAAGGTCTATTTCCCGTAGAACTTAAAACGCAAGTCCACAGCTGTGACGTCTCGTTAGTGCTCGACAATCGGCAGCCCAAAGGACATTTCGGTTACCTTTGCTTGTTCGATGCTCCCCGGTGTGCCCGCTGTGCCGTAGCCAGAATTGCAGCCCAATGCGGCAAGAAGAAGGCAAATTCGAGGCGGTGGAAAGTGACAGAGACTGCGCGGTATGTACAGCGGAAGCTGGGAACGGAAGTGGAGCATTCCGCTCTGCGGGGGCGCAGGATTAATGTCGCCACTATTTTCGGTCACCTTTCGCCGCAGTCATTTATAGTCCCGACTGTCACTTTCTGAGGGAAGCGGTGAAAACGCAATCACGAATCCGGTCCTTTTGTCCGTGCAATGCGCACGCTGAAGCCAAAGGGATGCGACGCCTCCTTAAATGTCTCAGGAAACATACATGTCATGACCTATATGGCGGGTTCTCAACTGTTCGACGTTTACAGGTCGACATTGCAATGAAATAGTGCTTGATCGAAGGCAATAATTGCTTGTTTGTGGAGTAGCAGTAAATCAGCGTTCATGGTCATCAACAAACAGTGAATCGCAGACCAGTGAGCAAACTCCAATGCTTATTTGGTGACAGTGTCACATGTCATTGATACCGACGGCAAAAAAACGGCGCGTTAATTATGTACGTCTACGTGAAAGAAGGTTTCGCCTATGGACCATGCTTCAATGGCAACTTTTCGTGGAAGATTTTCAACCTTCCGTCGCTACTTTTAATTTTATGTATTGATCTGTTGCGCACTATTTTGTACACCTTTCTTTAGTTTTTTTTAAATTACGATTTAGTAACAAGTGAAAGCGGCCGTCGACAGCATACCGCAGCGCCGACCGGTGGGTTTATTTTCATTTTTAAACATTACATACAGAGAGATTAAAAAAAACTAGTCGTTCGGGTTAGTCTACCTGCGTTCGAATGAATACTTTGAGTGTGTTCGCTATTGCGTGGATATGGTAACTAATGAATTATTCCTACCGCACGTGTGCCACGCCTTAGCAGGGCCGCGTACAGTGGAAAAAGAAAATGCTTTTGTGCTCAGTGTTCGCTGGACGCCCTAGGCATCCGTGAGATTGAGTGCTTCTACCGTATAGCTAGGCAGCCAGTCAGGTGTAGTTCCGAGGTTAATGATGTAACGTGTCTGTGAGTACCTGCAGTGAGGGGGACAAGGTACTACCTGAACGTGACCCAGGCGTTGTCTGATAGGAAGCACACACAATGGAGACAGACGGTGAGAATGATCGCCGGAGCGGTGTCATGCAAGGAGTAAGATAGAAAGAAATCCGTACGCACTGCGAACCGAAAAAAAAAAAATGCCGAGAGGAGCATCCCTAAGTACACGTGACATCGTCGCGTCAGACACAATGGGGAGAGGCGACGTGCAGAGGCAAATGCTTGGCACACCACTGATTTGAAGAAAGGAATCATGCGCAGGATGGATGCTGATAGAGATGGAGGACACGGCGTCGCACTGTCAAGGCGCTGGGTGTACATAAGCTCTGCGCAGAATAGTACGGGGTCAATGTAATTGATCGTTTATTAAGGCGAAAGTAAATACCTCGTCAAGCGCAAAAATTGACCGTCGGCGGCGTCAGCACGAGTGATGCAAAAAAAAAAAAAAAGAAAGCTGATCACGCGATGGCGTCACTATGGAGTCATCATGGCGTCGTAGGGATGTCACATGATGACGTCACCACATGCCATAATCACTTGCTCAAACGTGGACCGATTACGGAGGCAGTGCAAAACCACTTGAGGCGCAGAAAGCTTTCGTAGGGGTGGCAGGGGGGAATCAATGCATCGACCGAGAAGGAAAAAAGGGAGACGGTTCTCGCCTTCGAGTCGTCTTAGGTGGATGCCGTGAGTTTTGGGTGTAAGGAAAACTTACGCTCACCACGCCATAGCTACTTACCGCAGCCCGCTGAGATCTGAAAGTGAATTGACGTACGGTGGTAAAAGTATAAACAGAGAAAAAGACGGGAATCAAACAGGCTGCGCAAATCAAGATCATTGCGGCGAAGCCTGCACACTGGAGAAAGGCCGCGCTCAGCGCACTTAATTAGCGCACTGGGCCAGACGGCCTTGCGTTGTCTCTGCACAGCGTAACGTAACTCTAGCAACCCCACCAGTATACTCGGTATTCCAACGGCTGCGATAGTGGTTGTGCATTTTCATAGTTATGAGCAATTTCTCAGTGGCAGGCACTAGACCGCGAAAATTCAAAAACGACTCCTTCTTATGTAGACGGCCGTACAATTGTTGTCCGGATTGCTTTAGATACCACCTACTCCCATTCGCCGGAAGTAAAGAAAAAAAAAGTGTTCTGTTGTTTGAAGGTTAATTAGCAATAATTGGTGGGGTTTTACGTCCCAAAACCCCCGATATGATTATGAGGGACGCCTTAGTGGAGGGCTCCGGAAATTTCAACCACCTGGGGTTCTTTAATGTGCACCTAAAGCTAAGTACACGGGCCTCAAGCACGTTTCAAGGGTAGAAAACTAAAGTGATGTTGCTGCATTGGGCGATGTTACAGCTGTCTCCGGAACGAAGTGTAAAGTAAAACATTTTGAGGACGAAAGAGAGAGAGAAGAAATAATAGAGAAGGAAACGCAGGGAGGTTAATCAGTATAGGACAACCGGTTTGCTACCCTACACATGGGGACAGGGTGGGGGAGATTTAAAGATGGAGAGGAAAGAGAGAGAGAAAGATAGAAAGATAGCACATGGCACTGCACACACAGAAACAGTCGGTCACTCTTGCGTGGTACGCGACATTTCTGTCACAGCCGCTTGTCTAAGTTCGTCTCTCTTAAAAACCTCTGCAGTGCCTTCGTCGCCTTCAGCTGTGATGTATTCTGTTGACGACATGGAGGAACTGTTTCAACAGACATTTGTCTACTGTCAAGGCGCGCTAGAACGGACGCCAGTGACTGTCTCTGAGCACTATATACCGGACAGTCGCACAGGACGAAATATGCATAGCTATCTAGGCGAACTCACCCCCCCCCCCCCCAGAAAATCAACTACTTTCACTCGGTAGTGGCAGCTGCGGGAACTGAAGCGACTAGGGAGGGCATGCAGCCCATAACACAGGGGGTTGACGGCCCAACTACGTTTAATCAGTATAGTATGCTTGTTGCTGAGCCAGTCGGTGTCTTACGAACCCTAAATATTATGTCCACTTAGCGCAAATCGACAAATAAGGAAGGAGGAGGTCATTACGAGCTCGTCTTGTACCCCCCTCCCCTATCTCTCCCTCTCTCATCTGTCGACTTGTGCTAAGCGGCCAAAATATTTATGGCCCGTAAAAGAGTATGTCTAATCACCAGGTGGCATAACGTGGCCGTCTTTGGCCCAGAATAAATATTCTCTTGAAACGCACATTTTACGTCTTGCACTGAGCTGTCGAAGTCAGGCGACGCACTGCGTGAGCATTCTTACGTCCCTCAAAGCTTAGAGCGAAACAAGACTCAGGGGAAGATGGATGCTTCAGGAGACGAACAAAATCATTGGGGATTTCGCTGGAGCAAACATTTCAACAAGTGGACTTGTCTTCGTCAAGGCAGCAACCTGACGAAGGCAAGTCCACTTGACGAAGACAAGGATCTCCCAAAGCTTAAAGAGAATAGCTTATGGTATACAAGATTCAGAGATGGCGCGCACTTGACGTACTTATACAGCACCAGCGAAAAAAAAAAGAGGGGGACGAAGGTTATGGACACCAAGACGCTGTCTACGAAGTGTGTTTAGCTGAGCTTTCCGTCACACAATCCGCGCTCAGGAAAAAGCATATTCATCGACAACTCTCGTCTAAACCTTTGCGCTAGATGGACGTCCTTGCCTGCGTGACAGACACAGTTTCCGGAGGCGTTTGAAACGAGTCATTAGGCACCGCTCGTATAACACGAAAGGAGCCCAGAAACGATTAGGGAATCTTTCACAGAAGGAAGGAGAGGTTGCGTGCCGAGCGCCTGAAGTGACATTAAAAACGATGCAGCGTGTACAAAGGTGCGCAGCTTTCAGGCGCAAGTTACCCTGGTGTGGAACGAGAGAGTTCTCGTTTCTGTCATTTCCAATAGTTCCACGCCACACTTTCGGGTAAACCAGACCAACGCAGCCCAAATACTATGCAAGTTCTCTCTTTCTCGCTCTCTCACTTTTGCTGCTTAAAGCCAGAACAGCTAAGAACTGAGGACGTGCGGCTTTAGGAATAAATTTCGAAACCAATGCGATTCGTGCGCAAGGTTGCAGAAACCATTGAAGATAGCTTTCTTTCTGAGGAATCCGTGTCGGTTTACTTTGCGACACGGCAAGACACATTCAGAGGCGGTTGGCGAAATTCGTCAGACGTTCGGTGCGTGCTTAATTTAGATGGAGTACTCGACAGAATGCCTTCGTGTGCCGTGTGAGCAGACAAAGGGATTCGCTGTGACAATGTGGGTTTAGGAGAAGTAGTTGTAGTAGAAGTAGTAATTAAGATGGAAGATTCACTGACACAAATTTCCCTTATTTTTTTTACGTGATACGCCTCGCAAATTTTCCTTGCTCTACTGTCGCAGCCCCTACACCCTTCAGGATCATCTAACTCGTGCATTCGGAGGTGGGAAGGTGCCCGCTTGTGTTGTTTATGATTTAGGAAGAGGTACTTTGCAGCGGATAACGAGCGCGAATGCTTGTCCCGCGCGGGTATCCACATAGGACGATCAATCTTTTGGTCATGCAGCTGGTTTCTGCACATCCTGCAGCACTGCGCGGCAGGCAGCGCTGAGGGACCCGTTTGGCTCGCCCGTGTACAGACGCGTTTTTCCAGAGGGAAAAACCCCTTCACCGAGGAGCAGCGGCGTGGCGACCTTGCCGGCCGCCGACGGGCAGGCGACGTCGTGCCTCCGATTACTGGGGCGTGCTCCGCGTCGGCTCTGCTCCAGTAACGCGCGCACGCTTTGCTTGAAATTCATAGAGGGGCGGACGAACGGTGCAGGGCTTCACCGACGGCAAGCCCTGACTCGACCACGTTAAGCGTTTTCGCGGTTTGCGGAGGGCGCGCCTTCTCACTTTTCCCACTGAAGCCCGCACTCCTTCAAGCGACGCGAAGGTTGTTACACAGATTGGCCATCGAACCGATTCCATCAGAGTTACGAGGCTCTCCTTGAGCGGTCGTTACTTTCTTCGTGCTAAGCGATAGATTTTTGCATTCATCCATCGATGGCGCACGTACGGTCGAGTGGATTAGCGTATTACTGAGACAACCTTGAAGAACTTGTATCTGGGCTAGCTGGTAATCAGTCTTGGTCATGAAGGGGGATCCTTTCTTGGGTGTCCGCGGACACGTATGCGTTTCACTGCACTTTTATTCTGTATGTTAATAGATCATAATGGATTGTTTTAACATAGGGCAACCAAATCATTTACTACGCACTCGCCTTGTGTTGTCGCCAATGCGCATGCGTAACACGCGAGCCTCTTCGTCACGCGAGCTATTCTTCAGAAATAACGTGCGTACCCAAGAAATTATCCATGGTTCGGGTACCCAGTTCTAAACTCCCCAATGAAAGAGAGACCGACGCAACCTATCTGTAATCATAGGTACGCGTCACATTTCAGTCGTGTTTTCATATTTCATTAAAGCGTTGCAGGCAACGTGCTCTGCAGGGCTCGCTTTCATGTAGTAAATAACATCGAAGCAGCTTATGAAGAGTAATTACCCCTAAATAAACGAAACACCTTCCGCACATATGCAGTTTCGCTTACAGTAATCTTCTAACAAAGTATTAATGTTCCTGTTGAATTCTTTTTTTTTTTTTCGGGAAAGCACACTCGATCATTGTATTCTGTAGGTAGTCAAAGTGAAAGTGCAGATAAAGGGATCGCGTAACTGGCTTCGCGCTCTCCCCCACGTGATAAACGCAAATAAATGCTCACTGTGAAGAAATGAAACAAACTGTAGCTCAAACGATTGCACGAAATTTACTAAGTCCGCAGGATTTCTCACTCAAATACCTTCTACGCTTACGGGGAATGGGGGAGGGGGGGGGTGTTGAACTTTCAAAAGTTCCCATGTGTTCCTACATGGTAGCGTGACCTGCGAACTTTTGACCACCCCTGTACATAGGCCTGCTTCCCATTGCGCCCTGAATCTCGGTCATTTGCACTCACTAGGCAGCCGTAAAATCATAAGAAAAATTTTTGACTCTAAGCTTTGCCACACCGAACTACAGAACCATGTGTGGAATAAGGCACTTGGTTCAGCGCGAACGTGGTGGCGGTTTCGCGAGGCAGCAGCTACAGAGGTGCACATATATATTCGCACGACGAAGGCAACCGGCGATTCATTGCAGAGAGCGAGCATGACGCGTTTCGGCAGCACCGCATCACGCAGCGACAGTCCGCGTCGCTGTTCCAGCTGGACTCTTGAGCCGCTTGGTCAGCGCACTGGGTTTGCGGTATACGGCCAGTCGTCCCATGCAAGGGTCTTTGGAAAAGCGACGTATCTATTTGACCTACTCGAAAATGTCGTGCTTGTGGCATCCACTGGTATTGCCAGCTAAGATGCGGCCAATTCAAATATACGTGAAACACCAGGAATGCTTTTGTGAAACCATATCACTGCGTAGATTTCAGTAAAAGTTGTTGCACTGAAAAGAGAAAACTAAATTATAGTGACTGCGGTAATCTGTGTACATATTTCTGTGATATTAAAAAAAAGAGTAAATCTGAGTAAGGAAATGATACCACCACGTTTACAAAATCTAGAGAGAGGTATTGTAGTTCTGTAAACCTATTATGGGTTAACAAGACAAGCAAGGTGGCAAACAAACACGAGCGCAGACTGTCAACAAACGATTTATTCGAATATACACAGAACACATATAATCGATGAAATTGCGCTTGTGGTTAGTCTAAGAATGAGTCTTTATCTGTTAGCCAAGATAGTCAAGCTCCTTATATGTCAGATCAACAGACGTGATGCTGGCGCAATCGCCGTCTCTTCGATGAATTGTGTGGGCCTCAAAGATACCTGGTCAACCGAGACGATGCGATGACAGAAAGCTGCAAGAATCCCGTCGCGAAGTTTGTGGAAAGCCGCAGTGATGTTGTGATGCAACGTCCTTCTGTCCTGTGGACTCTCGTACATTGGACGAGAGTTCGCCAGTTACAAAAACCTTGCCGAACCCGTTTCATCTCAAACGGATATTCTCCCGAGATACGCAGAAGAGTCACACGCACCCAATGCAAACAGGAAACAGCTACACTCAAACATATTCTGTGGGAATGTCAAGCTAGTCAAGCCCAATATAGAAATGAGCCAAACCCCGAGACCCCGAGGCCTTCTCGCGGAGGTGGACCGCCGCGTTGAGTAGCTCAGACCTCGGCGAACAACTCTGGGCCGTCCAGCGGGAAGCGACATTAAGTCAACATATCGACGTCCCGTCGTGGGAGGCCTGAATTCGGGTTGCTAAAACTGCAGGGCCTCTCAACGAGATTATTTCCATCCATCCATGCCGTTTTTCGCGTAAATAAGGAGCCCGCCATAATAATAATAATAATAATAATAATAATAATAATAATAATAATAATAATAATAATAATAATAATAATAATAATAATAATAATAATAATAATCAATCAATCAATCAATCAATCATTGATTTATTTAACGTGCCCAGGAACAACCGTAAGGTCTTTGTGCTGGCGCACGCAAAAAAAAAACGATAAAAATAAACAATACAATACAGACAGTTTTCAGAAATAAAAAGAGCAAAAACACGTAGACAAAGAGAAATGAACACAAAAGGGGAGGAGTAAAATAAGACAACACGAGAAATATTGACGGGGCATAAAAAATTAGATTGCATATATACAACTATGTGGAAAGACTGAGAAGGGAAGACTTTGTACATTGTGCCACACTATGTCAAAACAGTGCAAAGCTCGGATAAAAACAATGATTGTGGGCTATGAAAAACGTCAAGATCAAGAAAATTAACATTATAGAGACTTTGTATTCTGTGAACGGTAGAGTGTTGGAAGAAGCAGGCGGGTACATGAAACGGTCTGTTCTCTCTGGTTAACTTACGCGGAATTCGAAAATTTACACAATTGAGAAGTACAGGGCAGGATATGATACTGTGGACTAGCTTGTAAAGAAATAAGAGATCAGAGCGATTTCGTCGGCAGTGAAGTGATGGCAGTGATAATAATTCAGCAGTACTTGAACGAGATCCAGAGTCATTTTTAGCAAAGCGATGGTTATATATGCTGAGGAATTTTTTCTGGACTCGTTCAATGGTGTTACCGCTGGATTGAGCAATGCCATTCCATATCACGGACGCATAGTGAAGTTGCGGAAGACATATTGCCGTGTACAATTTGTGTAGGGCCATGGGAGACCTGAATTCTCGAGATATTCTACAAACACATCCGAGAGAACGAAGGCCCCGCATAGCAGCATGCTTAACGTGAGAAGAAAAGTTTAACGCGCTGTCAACAACTACACCAAGATCACTGATTTCATAAACCTTGCATAACGGCACAGAATTGACAGAGTATTGAAATGACACGCTAGATGTTTTGCGAGTGATAGACATGAATTTTGTCTTCGAGGTATTCAGAGAAAGGTTATTACCGTCGCACCATTCGGAAAAAGAGCGCAAGTCTGACTGCAGCAAGCGACAGTCGTTAACTGAATGAATTTCCTTAAAAATCTTGATGTCATCGGCATACAAGAGGAAAGAAGAATTACGAATGGCAAAAGAAACATCATTAACGTAAATTAAAAATAGGAGTGGGCCTAATACCGACCCTTGAGGGACCCCACTAGTCACTTTATACAAAGAAGACGTTTGGCCATTTACGGCTACATAACAATATCTATTGAGCAGATAGCTCTGCAGGAGATTCACAACTGACAAGTCAACATCAAAGTGCGCAAGTTTAACCATAATCAGCGTGTGGCTGACTACGTCAAAAGCCGTGCTCAGGTCACAGTAAATTACGTCAACCTGTCCTCTCTGAGAAATAGGCGTGGAGATCTGCGTCATGAAACTAGCAAGATTTGTGGTAGTTGAGCGGCCAGCGAGAAAACCATGTTGATTAGGAATCAATGAGTTTTTCACACTAAAAGACAATATGTCGTGAAGAGCCAGCTCGAAGATTTTTGATGTGGCACATAGTAGAGAAATCGGGCGATAATTAGAAGCATCTGTTTTAGAGCCCGACTTAAATACTGGAAAAACACGAGCAGTTTTCCACATGCTTGGAAATGTGGAAGTGTCCAGGCAGTTATTAAATATCGTAGTTAGTACTGGGACAAATATACTACCATAAGCTTTTAGTATGGCGGAGGGGATGCCATCTGGCCCACATGATAAGGATGGTTTTAAGCGCTTAATGCATTCGCAGATAAGATTTTCATCCAGCGACAAAGCACTGGATGAGCTAACCGCCTTGGGCTGTTGTCTGATATCAGTGCTAGAGTCTGAGGCCTTATAAACGGATGAGAAATGCGTGGCAAAACAGTCAGCGACGGCATGCACTTCTACCCCATTTGAGTCCAGTAGTCTGAAGGACTCTCCGCTTTTGCTGGACCGTTTACGTACATACTTCCAAAACTCAGCCGGCCTGTCAGAGGCGCTTTTTTCTAAGAATTCAATGTACGAACTATGATCCCGTTTATATAGGCGTTTAGAGAGAGTTCGAAGGAAGCTGAACTCTTCCTTCCACTCGCTGGATGGAGAACATTTAGATTTCCTGTGTGCGTGATCTTTATGCTTCAGTGCACTGATAAGTTCAGATGAGAACCAGTGGGGATATTTACGTTGTTTAGGTGTATATTGGGGAATAAAATTACGCATGCTGCTCAGTACAAGCTCCGTAAACCGATCAACCTGCTCATCAACATTTGGTTTGTCAGTAACCTGTGACCACTCAACGGTAGACAAGTGATGATAGAGGCCCGTGTAATCACCTCGCTTGAAGGCAAATCTCGGAGATTTGTTTACGTAACTGCTGAAGCTCGTTGTTTCGGCTGATGCGGATAATCTTACGTTAAGTGGTGGGTGGAATTTGTCCGGACGTACAAGAGAGATGCCGGAGCGGGAAACTTCAAGGGGTTGATCGTTTGACACACACAGGTCTAAGACGTTGCCACTGGAATTGACGACTGAGTTATGTTGCAGTAGGGAATTAAACGCCAGAAAGTCCAAGAGCAGGCTGCACTTTTTCTCTATGAAATGAATAATAATAATAATAATAATAATAATAATAATAATAATAATAATAATAATAATAATAATAATAATAATAATAATAATAATAATAATAATAATAATAATAATAATAATAATAGATGTTTAACGTCCCATATGATTATGATATGATTATGAGAGACGCCGTAGTTGAGGGCTCAGGAAATTTCGACCACCTCGGGTTCTTTAACGTGCACCTAAATCTAAGTACACGGGCCTCAAACATTTTCGCATCCATCGAAAATCGAAAATGCAGCCGCCGCGGCCGGGATTTGATCCCGCGACCTTCGGTTCTGCAGTCGAGCGCCATAACCACTAGACCACCGTGGCGGGGCTAAGGTGCCCGCCAGCTAAACTTTTTTCTCGAAATCGACGGACGCCACTGAAAAGAGCTGCGTCGTCGCCTACCACGCCGAAGCAAAACAAGCAAAAAATCACTGCGGCATGGTTTTCCCCGCAGCATTCCTTCAATCCCCAAGCGATAGACAATGACGTAGCGTTTTCGTCTGTCAACGGATGTCTCCTACATTGATGTGGTAAAAAAGCCTGCTGCTTCATGCCAAACACGAAAAAATCACTAAAGTGTAATAACTCGTCATGATGCCTCCGGTTTCCTTCAGCGGTCAGCGTAATCCATAGAGTTTCGTACAATTACCTAGAGGGAACTCTGGCACTGCAATCGTTCAGCCACCATGGGAATGATGGGTAGTACACGGATTTGCCTGATCTTCGTGCTTACGGCTTCGAACGCGCTTGTGGCTTTGTTTATTGCTGTGCTCTGATGTTCGTTTCGGATAAAAGAATAGGCCGTTGTGAACTTCGTGACCAGCGGAACGATGCTATTTCCGATTCTATGCCATATTCTATGCTATTCTTATCATCCACCACTCGCGGCTGGCTGATCGCGTTGATAACGCGGACGGACCGTCGTTCTGACCAATGGCCAAGCGCGAAATGCACGAAAAGCATTGGAATAAAAAATAGAATCGTTCCGCGATAGCACCCCAGATTGCCTAAAAAGGTTAAAGTGATGAAGTGGAACTGCTGCCAGGGGTGCAATCGCGGAACGATTCTATTCCCGATTCCAATGCCATATTCTATGCTATTCTTATCATCCACTACTCGCGGCTGGCTGATCGCGTTGATAACGCGGACGGACCGTCGTTCTGACCAATGGCCAAGCGCGAAAAGCACGAAAAGCATTGGAATAAAAAAATAGAATCGTTCCGCGATAGCACCCCAAGTCCGAAAAATGGACGCTCACTGGGCGTGTTCTGCGTGCCTATTATCGAGGCACAAAATGGGGTGCGGGAAGACTTGACCGAGACTTTTCAGTACTTCCTACTCCGCGCAAATTCCTCCGTCCTTGGTTCTTCACTTTCGACAGTACGCTTTTAGCCTTGTATATATACGCCGGCTTGATGCACCCCAGTGGAGAACGGGGTATTTGATCGCCTTATTTCCGTGTTCAAGATTTAGTAAAAATTATAAAATATGTCAGCGTTGACTCGACGTCCTAAAAATGACATGCTTTGCTCTGTTTGATAGCAAGCTTTGTTCTAGCGGGAAAAGAAAGTATGAGCGAAGAGAGGGGCGCACACGTTGTTGTATTCTTTTTCATTCATCCTTGTACGTATTAACCGCTAACTAATGCTTAGCTTCAAAAGGGTTTAACGTTCCTAAGCAACAGGCGTGCCATATAACATTGGACGAATCTGGATTATGGTTACGACCACGTGGAATTTTTTTTAGCGTCTAGTGATAGCACAGCGCACGGGTGTTTCTGTATCCCTATTCGACCGGAATGAGGCCAATCCGGCTGGGAATCCGACTGGCGGCCTCCTGCCCATCCATTTGAACCGCAATAGCCACTGAGCCGCCGCAGCGGCTGACGTGAAAGTAACGCCGACAGAAGTTGTGACATTTCCCAGGCTCTTTCGTTAGCTCCGTCACTCAATGGGGACCACCGAGGTAGGGACTCAAAATGACATCCTCGAAACTGATCGATCTAAAATACGGTATGAGCTTTAAATCAATGCTCCTTGGGTTCCACAAGCTGCACGAGGGAAGCCGTGTTGTACACGAGATGCCCTCCGTGCAGTGCGCGGTGCGGCCGAGTTAACGAGGAAACGGCAAGTTTCGTTGTGGAAGAGTTATGCACAGACGGCGCGGTGAAAATTGAAGTCCGGGTCCAAAATAACCGGCCCTCTCAATTTCGAGGCCAGCACTCAACCGGTTGTGGGCGTCGGGTGCGTGCATATACCTGCATGCGTTGCAAGGATCCCTTGTTGCGTGCAGCGCAGGCGCTGGAAGACGGTGGTGCTCCCTACATTCAGTGGCGTCCCAACTTGGCGATCCAATGAGAGGAGACGGTAAAGCCCACGCGGAAGAGCTTCGAGCACGCCCACCCTGAGATACCTTAGGAACACGTAGATTGGTCCCTTTTCGAGATCCCTTAGAACTTTGCGATGAGAAAAAATACTGGCAACGATGCGCGCATCAATCTTGTCGACACACCCCCTTACGTCTGCTGACAGCCGATTGCACTCTGGCCATAGGCGTGCGCACAGGGGGGCAGGGGGGGGGGCGCCCCCCCTAATCACCTGAGAGGGGGGGCGCAAAATCTGCCCCGTACATTGACTTAGTAGGGTGGGGGGGGGGCGCTGCGATGAACTTTTGCCCCCCCTGATGTGGAACCCTGCGCACGCCTATGACTCTGGCTGACCTCCTCCTTGCTTTCTCTCGCTCCCTGGCCCCAATGTACACCTCCAGCACCCCTATACGATACGCTCGTTGAAGTTGATGACGCAACACCTTCCCAGTCGGAAATAATCGAAGCGTGGCCGAATCCATCGTTGACGGAAACAATCGCTCACTAAAGAAGTGCTTGAAAGGCACCGGCCTGAGTGACCGTTTGTTCTGCTCCGGTGCGTCCTCCCGCTTGTACGCAATTTTCACGCTATTCCTCTTTCTATTCTCTCCTAGAATCTGGGTAGGGAAGCAAACCGGACACTCGTCTGATTGGCCTCCTTGCCTTTCCACTTCACTCTTACTCTCTTGGCTTCACATTCACATTTTTCACGTGCTGGTATGTCCTTTAATGTTCATTCGAAATTTGGAGGGCAGTTGTGCTAGTTCGTGCACGTATACTTTGATTTCTTCATTTTTTTCTTTCGTCGTAATTTTCTTTCTTACTGTCCTTTATATTTTTGTTTCTCATTCTGCCAGAGGTATATGCGGCGAGGACACATCCTTCCGCGGGCATTGAATAGCCAATAAAAATAACTGTTCGAAATAGTCTCCTTGGTTCGGAAATCCGGATAGACCTGTCACTTCATGAATGAGACCCCTGAAAACCCGTTGGGAACGATAAGCGTACGCAGAGTGGGCCTGAACATGATCTCAGTGTTTGTCCGCTGAGTGCGACTATTGAGACCGCGGGATGTTGTAGGCAGTATACACTGAAGGATACTGCAGACGCGCGCATTCTCGCCTTCTAAGCAATGAAAGAAAACGGAAAGGGCGTATGCCGATCGCGGTGCGCGAAATGCCTAGTTTCAGCCAAGTCGTGAAAGTTTCCGGACAACTCCCAGCGGGAACAACTGAATTGCATTTGCTTGCTTTGTTTGTTTCCCTTTGCTTGGCTTTCTTTCTTTCTTTCTTTCTTTCTTTCTTTCTTTCTTTCTTTCTTTCTTTCTTTCTTTCTTTCTTTCTTTCTTTCTTTCTTTCTTTCTTTCTTTCTTTCTTTCTTTCTTTCTTTCTTTCTCTTTCTTTCTTTCTTTCTTTTTTTCGTTTTTCTCGCCATGAATACCCAAGAAAATAGCTCTGCTTGTTTGCGCGCCTCTGTTGTTTGGGCGCTCGGGCCAATTGAGAGAGGCTGCCAAAAGCACCTCTCCTTGTCTCTCTTTTTTATTTCTTAGTCGCTTCCCGTATTTCTCCTTTCTTTTCATTCTCGCTTTCCCACGTCAATCGGCTCTCGTGGCACGCTTCGAAGACCTGGCCAAGGCATTTTATGGGCGACCGCAGCTGCGGCGATGTTCAATACGGACGCCCCCGCACGCGCACCTCCTTCCGTTCCAACAGACCGCTCAATGAATGCGGCGCGGCGAAGAGTGACGGCTCGACACACGAGCCTTTCTGCGTATAAAGATACGTTTGATCGTCGCGGAGCTTACGCACACGCGATGCGTCCGTCTCAGGCGGAACTGTGTTCGCTAGTCGGAAGGCCACACTGTTAAGAAAGAACGGCGGGAGAGCAGAGTTCAAATCCAGGTCAGCAATAAATAAAACGAACTATGAATAATCGGTGTGTGGGAGTTTATTTTTCTGCCCTCTTTCTGACCCCTATACCCTCCCCCCAATGTGCAGGGTGGCAAGCCAGTTACTAGTACCATGCAGGTTAACCTCCCTGTCTTTCCTTTTCATTTCCCTCTATTAAACAGAAAAATAAGTTTTGGTATAATTCAGAAGAAGAGCAATGTATAAATCCAGTGATTGCTATGATATCGACTAACGTAAACATGAAAGACGCGTGAGAAACAAGGAAAGGTTAATCAGGTACACGTCCGGTTGGCCACCCTGCACTGGGGGAGAGGGATGAAGGAGCGAAGAGAGGCATAGAGAGAATCACGTGCACACTTGGCGGAGCACATCAAGTCTACGGGCGGTCGCAGAGACTCATAAAGGTAACAGCTCAGCAGTTACCGCATATTAACTTTTTTAAATACAATCACAGAACGGTAATAAAACGCAATCATAACAATTTGGCCGCCGCAATGCTGACGCGGCCACATCGGAATGGTCTGATCTTCGACGTTTCATTGAAGTTAGCTGGTGCGCGTATGCGGTGAAAGCTGAAAACAGAAACGGACGCGTTTGTTTCCGCGTCGAAACCCTAGGCAGTTATAGCACTAGCGGAGCATTAATTGTCCGGAACGTGTGGCGGATAAACGTTGGGCAGAAGAGGCTTGCACAAGCGCGCCATATTGGTGTCATCGCCCGCATGCCAGGAACACATTTACGTTTCCTCACTAATAATAATAATAATGAATGTTAAGATTTTACGTCCTAAAACCATGCCATGATTATGAGGGGCGCCGTAGCGGAGGGCTCCGGAAATTTCGACCATCTGGTGTTCTTTAACGTGCACCTAAATCTATGTACACCGGTCTCAAGCATATCGCCTCCATCGAAATGCGACCGCTGCGGCCGGGATTCGATCCCACGACCTTGGGGTCAGCATACTCTTTTTGCTATAGCGCAGCTCAGTTTGAGCCTGAAGGAAAGAGAAAATAGCAAATAATGAAATGACAGGCAACGTGATCAGCGCTTAAAAAGATTAGGCGCTCATTCCGTTGCCAGTCATTTCCTTCTTTGCTATTAATTGTCACTTTCCCTCAGTCTCAAACTGAGCTGGGCTGTAGAAAAGCGAGATTATGATGCACCAACTTGCCCAATATGCAGCACTTATCAATTCGGGACAGAGTCGAGCACCATAACCACTACGACTATAAACGACTCCTCGCGAGAACCGTGGCGGGTCGTTTCCTCACTTATACGTATACGAGAAGGCACGCGCGTGTGTAATGGTAACCTTTCAGTCGCATCCTTTGACCGGAACGGAACAGGGTGGTCCATCGTGGTGGCCATCATGGAGACAAGAGTGTGAATAAGCAGTCGTGCAGTCAGCGCGTGTCGCGTGCTTTGGTATCGCGAGTTCTGCAGCGAACTCATTCCGTTGGCGGCCTTGTTCGGCAGCATCCCGGCGCATCGGACGCACGGTACACGCGGACGCACAAAGCCAGTTGCAGCGGCCGCACTGCAGCACGCGCCGTTTGTTGGCTCACCGTGTTGACCCAGTAAGGGCGGCCAGCGTGCGATGAGTGAACAACCGAGCATCGCACGCCTCGCGGCCGCCCATTGTCAGGAAGAGGCCGTGGAGCGGCACGACCCCCGATGTGTGTACGCTGGCTGCGCCGTTTCAAGGGACTGGCTGCGCTTCCGTCAGGGTCGCTCGGGTCCTTGCGGATTTGTTAGTTACGTTAACAGAGCTTATATGATCAGATCACCGGAATGCCGGGTTTTCCAGGCAGTCACTGACCTCTGTGGAAAGCAACGTACGTGGTGTTTTTTTTTTGTTTTTTTTTTTTTGTAACGTCTCTCCGGCTAGGAAGGAAGGAGCAGGAAAGAGAGAGGAAAGGCAGGGACGTTAACCGGTTTAAAATAACCGGTATGCTACCCTGCACTGCGGAAAGAGATGGGTGAGTTTGAAAATTAGAGTTAGAGAGAGAGAGAGAGAGGAGGGAGGGGGGGAGCACACACACACACAATGTCGCACTCCTCGCAGTCACAAGTGGTCTACAACCGCCGGTGCAAGTATTTCGTCTTCGAGAATCTGAGAGAGATGCCTTCGTCGCCTTCACCCACGATGACTTCTCAGGACGACATTCCAAAACGGTTACTGCCGTTATTGGTCTGTCGTCAAGTCGAGCGTAAACGACTGCGAGCGCTTGCCTCTGCACATTGTAGCGAGAGCAGTCGCAGAATATGTGCTGTAATGTCTCCTCGCTACCACAGTTATCACAAAAAGGGTTGTCGGCCATTCCAATACGAAAAGAAAATGACTTCGTGAATGCCACTCTTAGCCATAAACGGCAAAGATAGAAACACGAAACTGTTAACGGCGCGTCGTTCGGCGCGCTCTTGATTAGCGCGTGCACCTGTTCTCAAGTGCGACAGCGCTCCGTCTCTAATAGTAAATTATCGTCACGACAAACTGACTGCGTTTGTGCAAGATAAAAAGATCTTCGAGGCTGTCAAATTAATAAGGTACAGCTATCATGCGCCAACCAAAAATCGTCAAACGTATACACTTGGTCTGATTGCAGCATTTAGGCTCCATTCGTACCAACCCCGTCACCTCCATGTACTGTAGAGACATGGAGTGAGAATAACAACATCGTGACCAACAGTTGTCACCAGCACTGGCCAACGTTGGCCAGTACAGCTCACGAGGCTGGGCAAGGTACTTTGCGATTCTATTATGATGCAGAGACGAGATATAATTAGGTTATAGGTATTTGAGATACAGATACAAAATCTGCCTCCGATACGAAACTTACCCTTTGCATCTTAAGGCACCTCGTTAAATTAGTTAATTTATTATTATAGCACCACTGTGGGGGCTGTGAAGTACTTTTTGTCTTCCCAATATGGGTACAGCGAGCATTAGCTGCAGTGCATGGCGCGTATCGAAGGGCACTGAGGCATATTGGGCCCGTTTGCAGTTTGAATGCAGTTGTGGTACATCTGGACAGAACACCCCTTGGAGGGACACGTTTACTGGGCGTTGTGTGTTATATACGCCTATATCAGAAGCCTATGTTCTTGAGGGGCTTGTTGGTGAAACATCGTGAAAGGAAACGCGCAATTTTAAACACCCCGAAAGTCTCGTTGGTGATGATCTTCGTGGGGCCTCAAATTGCGCCTTTCCTTTGAAGACCTATATTAGAAGTCATAGTCAGCGTTAGAAAACACTAAGGTGCGACACGAAGAAACAGTGCGCAGTTATTAAGCGGTTCAATTGCCCCATCGATTGCTTTCGCGCAAGATATAGCCCCAGATTTTCCCATTAATGCCCCTGCACCAATACTGTGACATATCGGTAGCCACTGCGTCAGACCAGTGAGATGCAAGCCAGACTCATGAATCCGGAAGAGGCCTTCATACGGAGTGTCGGACCGGGTGCTGATATTCTATAGCGAGGATAAACAACGAGCGGTGAAGCACGCTTTGGGGCGGAAGAATCACTGCGCACGCGATATGCGACCCATGATATGCGTGACACACTCTTTGCGCGCGCAAAAGCCGACGCAAAAGGTGGCCGCGCATTTGATCTTCTTGGTCGACCGCCCAGCGGCAGCGACAGCCACAAACAAGAGAGCTAATTGAGGAAATACAAGGTTCCTTTCGCCGCTGCCTTATGAAGTAGCATACAGAACAACAGATAAATGCGTGCAAATATATATAAGTGCTTCGTAGTTATTCGGGCACCTTGAGCGCACTGACACAGGCCAGGAAAACGTATTTCCGGGACCCCATCAGGGATCCATTTACGTACAGACGCCGATCGATTTCAATAAACGTCCCGTTTATGGCACATCAGTTCTGCGGAATTCCGCAAGGTAGAAGAAGGGTGACGAAAGGAAATACTGTCATCCATCTGTTTGTAGCACGAAGCTACAAAGAAGTCCAGAAGGATTTCTCCCAGACCAGTACAAATTTTTCGTCAACTAAGAAGCTTTTCTTTCTGAAAAGGCCGTAAGGATTTCCTTGTAGCTTTGTGCTACAACCGGGTATGATGAACTTTATTCGGGTCCTGAAGATCAACCCTTAGGTTAACGCAGGCGGCTCCCACGTAGATGACAAATTTCTACTCCATGACTATTTCCTTAAGTTACATACTTTATCACAAAAACTCATAGCAGATAAAATGCTTTCAATTTTTTCTCTAAAGTTGTGCAGTGCTGGTGCAAAAGCATAATAATAATTGTTGGGGTGTTAGTCCCAAAACCGCGATATGATTATTAGAGACGCCGTGGTGGAGGGCTCCGTAAATTGCGACCACCTGGGGTTCTCTAACCTGCACCTAAATCTCAGCGCACGGGTCTCTGGCGTTTTTGACTCCATCGAAATGATGCTGCCGTGGCCGGGATTCGACACCGCGACCTTCGGGTCAGCAGAAGAGCACCATAACAGAGCACGGCGGATAAGCAGTGCACTGCATGCAATGACGATGTTCTTGGATTTATGAATGGCCAAGACCGCACACATCTGTTCATCTCATAAATCTTGTGGGCGGCATCCGCGCATTGAGGCGCCGCTAGCCCGGCGACATTATTAATCCTATAGTTGCCACCATCCTTACAAAGGTGCGTTGATGTCACGTGTGCTCTTACCAATACCATTGTTGGCGCATGGAAACAGATGCAATACTGAGTCGATTTGACAGAAGTGACGTCCACTTCGTACAAAACAGACTACATTACGCTGCGGCTACCTAGAGGCATGAGGGGATGGTATCGTATCAAGTAGTTAACACTGTGCATGTTTAGAGCTACCGCGCTACAGTATTCAGCGTTCTGCTCGCACAGAATCACATAGGAAGAACTGGCTCGCTAGCCCCTGCGTAATCGCGCAGCCATTTACTGTTCCTCTGAGCATGTGCCGTGAGAACCTGTAGTGCGCATATTGCCAAATAATCAAGCTTGAGCTTATGTGAACACACATTTATTTATACGGTATATACGGTACATGCACTGCACGCGTTCCGAAACGAAGGCGCTCTTGCGGGTGTCTGCGCAACCTGCGTAACTTATATGCTATAATACGTACAGTGAAGTACAACAGAACAATGTATGCAATTTCATATTTTACCACTCAGATCATGTAGAAGAGCAACCCCTCCACTTCATGTTTACTTATTTACACATACTGGAAATCACTCAAGGGATTATAATATGAAAGGCAAAATAAAACGATAGGAGTTGCGAGTAACAAATTCCTCTAAATATAGCTTAAAACAACATAGAGCTGAGCTAGTTGTTAAGTATTCATCAGGGGCGTAGCCAAGGGAGGGTTGGGGGGGTTCAACCCCCCCCCCCCCCGAAATTTTTCAGTTTTGCTTGCGTGTATATACACGCACACATACAAACACACGCACGAACATACATAAAGTGTGGTTGAACCCCCCCCCCCCTCCCCCGAAAAAAATTTCTGGCTACGCCTCTGGTATTCATGTTAGAGACAGGGCGTTTGTGGTGTCTTGGCTTATCTCTTTTGTTGGCACGCCCTGTCCCTTTGTCATCTAAATATATGACTGAATGAGTATTAGGGCACCTTTTTGCTAGGCCGCAAGGAAAGAAATAAATACATCAATAGGGATTCAAGATGTGGGTAGAACTTGTGGTTAGCTATTTAGAATCTTACGTTTAGAAATCAAACAAATAAACATTGTAAGCCTACGCGCCAAACAGAATGCGAGATAGTTTATACGCAGCATTCACACTGGCATAGAACTGCGCAAAGCTTCGGTGTCAGTAGCAAATCGCTCATAAAGACACTCCTATACAGATCGGGGCTTTTCCAGTGTCCTTTAATAGGATGACAAGGACTCAAGCCTCTACGCACTCAAAAGAAAAGGCGTATGTTGTGTGTCTTTTCGCCCCACAACAATAATGGTCATTGGGCTTGCTTGCGTTTCCTTTCATAAATGCTGGGCGCCCGCCGCTTACAAGAATGCTATGTCACGCTGACAGCACGTATGGGCCGCTCGTGGCACTGAAGTACCAGGCGCGCGGCGGTAACGCAAGGAAAGGCCACCGAGATGGATGGCGATTATTGTTGTGAGACGAAAAGACACCCAAAATGCGCCTTTTGTTTTTAGAGTGTAAAAGGGTGGCGTGGAACCTATCCAGCTTATAGTTGCTGGTTCTCGCGATGTGCTATGTCATTGGATGCGACATGCAGACAGACTGCGGTTACTTAAGATGCATGACCGAACTGTCCTCACAGCTCGCCTGCCGCGATTCACTATTACCTATGCTTTTTACGGACGAATTCAATTGTTACACAACCATCCACCATGTCAGGGACACTAAGGAAAAAACAAGTTTTCGCGTAATAACAAATTACCCTTTCGCAATACTAAAAGCGCAACCGTTGCCGTGAGATAGGCGCTTGGTATAAGCGAGAAAGCGTTGAAGAAAGGAAAAAGGGCACTGAAGTTGCCACCCGAACTTGCTGTGACATCATAGATTTTGACGTCGTCTACAAGTACCTACATAGTTGGTAATCGGTAAAAAGGAAGTCCGTTGTCCTCCGAGGGGACCAGATCGCTTGAGGCACCAAGTTTCAGGAAATTTCGTTGAGCCAATGCGGCCAAAATACGGCGAAAACAATTTTGAAGTTTTTGAAGTCACGCTGACATTCGTGTGCAAAGTATACTAATGCAGTATTTGTTGGTATGACGTCATGAGGCGCCTGGAAAGACGAGGACGAAGAAGGACGTGACAGGTGCTGACGTGCAACAATCTTTACTACGAGCCAGGAGCCCCGATATGTCTATGTATATTGGGCTGAAAATGCATTATTTCCAAGAGACATTGGCCGGGAATAAAAAGAAAGAACCTATTAGGCCGAAAAACGTATTAAGCAGAATGGTATCAACAAGATTCCACTGTATTGGGGTTGCCACCTTGTAATAATGATTGTTGCAAGCTGATGCCCGTGTGCGTCACATCCTTCTTCGTCCTCGTCTTTACAGGCGCTATGAGCTTCATCATGCGCAGATATTTCAGCCTGAAATATAAAAATGAAAGTTTGACCTTCATTTCCTGCTGTATCAATAAAGCTATGATGGCGAAATTAACGACAGCAGAGTTTTTGAAGAATAGTTTATCCGTCTAAATTGTTTCGTTGTTTCACTCTAGCGTCCCTTTAATCGAGCATGACGTCATCGTCAAAGCCGCGGTGCATGCTGCTCGAACGCATTGTTTCCGATCCGGCCGAGAGGAGGCGTGGTCGCGTGCAGCTGACGCAGCTAAACAAAGGCGTCCGGCCTCGTTCCCGAGGAATGCGTGAGAGTGCGCGCCAATCGCTCGCGCACTGCACAACGGGGACGCGGCATATTCGAGGAGAGTGACGGGGAGCGCATCGACACGACGCCGCCGCCTCTGCGTCGTTCGTGGCGCGCATTGTTCTTGGAGCCGATGAGCGTGACGACGACAATGAGAGCGGCCATCCAGGTGCCCGTCCGGCCCACTTTCTGCGCCCCACGGCCGGGCTTGCATGTTTTATGCCACTCGGCGGTTCTTCGCACCTGCGCTGTACTCGTCTCCCTTCCGTCTGGCCAAGATCGTAATGTACCGAGGTATGGTTAATGGGGCAATCACTCCTGCGCGCTATGCTAAGCACAACCGATCTGTTTTACGTCCCTTCACGGATGGCGACTGCGGTACACTGTCCCAACAAGTACAAAGACCTATGACGAAAAAACAGATAGAGAGAAGAATGGTTAAAATCTTTTAACGCGAAAGTGCTTTGTGCCGGGATCCACCTAGGATCGACGGACGTCATTTCCGTCATGGAACTGACGTCAATAAAAGGGCACGCAAGCAGCTCAGAAACAAATTTAGAAAAACTCACGGGTCCCTTATGCATCCGCCTAAGGCGACTCGAAGGCGAAAGTAACCTTCTTTCTCTTCTCAGTCGATGTATTGATCCTACCCCGCCTCCTCCCAAAGCTTTCTGCACTTAACGTGGTTTTGCACTGCCTCCAGGATCGGAGGCATTGCAAGCTTCCTGCACCTCACCTGGTTTTTCACAGCCTCCGTGATCGGCCCACCTGCGACTATGTCACGCGATGACGTCATCGTGTGGCGTGACGTTATGTGACGTCATGATGGAGTCACAAATTTTGGTGATCTGTGGCGTCTTATGGTGACGTCATGCCGTGATGATGATTTTTTTCATCACTCGTGCTGACGCCGCCGATGAGTCATCGCGTTCGCATTCGGTGACTCAATTTTAGCGCTCGATGAGTCGTCTAAGGCTTTCGCCTTATAGAACTATCACTCAGTTCCCGGCTACAAAATCAAACCTCTGACTCTATTTTCGCTTATTAAATCAATTTCTGCGTTGTTTTCATGAGGTAAGTCCGACGCTTTTTGTGATCAATCTCCCCATCTCATATTTCCAGGCAATAAAGAAGAAGGCGACCTACACTGCAGGCATCAAGTCTCAAGTGAGACCGTGCTGTAAGAAAGGCTGTGGCGAGTGGGAAGCAAAGACTCGGCACAATGCACAAAAGCTTTCTTCTCTTCTTTATCGTTCCTTTAAAATCTTTTTTCCCACCGCTGGAAGCGAGAACCTTGGCCGAATAATGCCAGATCTCGGGTGCCAGTAGGCTGCCTCGACGCGCTCGCTCGCCTCCAGGCGCGCGCATCGAAGCACTGTAGCTGCCCTAACCATTTCTTTTTCGGTGATCTATGCACTGAACTTGTCACCCTTAGAGATTTCAACGTTGCAACATCTTTTCCTTTGATTCCGTGTTCACGTATATCCCTTTTGCTAGAGCGGAAGCAAAATCACATTTCTATCCCCCCCCCCCACACACACACACGTGTTATGCACAAGTGTGAACATTACATGTATATCATACGCTCTTTAACCGAAGCGCCCTCTGTCATTTTTCAAGAACTAGCGCAGATTCCTGAAATTATTGAAACGATTGCATGCGCAATGCGATCAAGTGGAATGCAGGAAAGTTAGCCTTGACAAGAATTGCGAAACTACATAGACATCCCGCATTGTAAGAAAAAAGAAAAAAAGAGTCATTTGAGTTTCATTTTGTGAGTCCTGCCTTTCCACGTATGTGACTCTCTTTAAAGAGACACGTGAACTCTCTTTGGAGATCATTATATTAACGTAGGAGAGTCCTGGGTCCCAGAAGAGAGTTAACGTGTCTCTTTAAAGAGAGTCAGATACGTGACAAGATGGGACTCGCCGAAAAGTGTAGCACATACCCTTTTTTTTCTCTCTCTTTCTTAGAGTCCGTGTGCAGAGCATACTACACAATTACGTTCGTATTCTTTTTATTTCGAAGTGTCTCTACGAGCAATGTACACTTTCTCAGCGCACGTCTTATAGGAAACATAAATTATTAATGGCCGTTAATTAATGATCGAGTCGAAAAAGATGTGTATTGGCGGATACGGGTTTCGTGCGGGGGAAAATGTGATTCGCAGTATAGTCTAGCTGTCCTCTGATTAAATTCAAATGTATTCAAGCTGCGCGTGGCACGACGGAAACGGGCGGCCACAGTCTGCGCCTACGAAAAAAAAAAAATGGTGATGGCCGACCATGCTAAACGACAGGTTCGAGTGTGAGAGCCACTTGTACAAATTGCGCAAGCATATCCACGAATGAAACGTGCTTTGTAGAGATTGCGCACGGGGTTTTTTATAAGCGCGGGCCAGTGGACATCAACCAAGGTTATCCCTTGGAATCCGTGCATCCATTCCGCGATAGTTTCATTCCAAAGCGTAGTGTGGGTTGTGTGATTTTTTTAATCACGTGGCAGTGCGATTGGACAGCAGTATTATTTACGCGGGAACATTACATAAAGGCATGTCCCAAGAAAACACGAAATATCGTCACAAGTGAAAAGCAATCGGCACAACCCTTCAACCCCTCCCACTACCTCACAAAAAAATTACAATAACGTTGGGGTCTACGCTCATTTTCTTATTCGTATCATAAAACAGCCCAGGATAATCTTATGAGCCAACCGCCGAACCGATGGTATACTGTCATACACTTTTGACTAAATGGGAGTGGGCGCACTTATTTTATTTTTGTAAAAGTAAATACAACCCTAATTTAAACATACGGATCTTTCTCTTAACCCCCTACTCGCCTATCATTACGTTAGAGCTCTACGAAAACGCGCCTTTGAGGCGACAAAACGTGCGTTACCCGTGCGCGCTTGCCACACATTGGTGTGCGCTAAATGCGGATAAACACGGATGTGGTCATTTTCTTTTCACTGACAACTGCATTAAAATAAACGTATGTACCACACACCAACAATGTAAAAGTGAAACATGGAACGGCGAACATTTGGTTGCAACACAGGCGGCCGACGCTGTGTGAAAAAGTGACAGAGTCTACAGGCAACCATCAATATACTTGTTTTGTCTGAAATTCCTTTGCGCGACTCCGCCCGCCCTCCAAGGAGGTCACTGCCACGGTCTCGAAGTTATCGCGAAGCGTGGCTGGAATTCCCTCGAAAGAAGAAAAAAAAATAGAACACGGCGACCAAGTGGAGCAGTGATCGGTGTGCGACTGCGAATGTCCAATTAGTATTCGACCGTGCGCGTGCACCACAACAGAAAGAAAGAAGCGCGTTGAATTAAAGGAGAAACCGTCACCGCATGTGTCTGTACAGCATCGCAATGCCTCCCCCTTCCAGGCGAATGTCGATAACCGCGAAATACCGGAGCGTGGATTTCCTGACCTACAAGATATAAGAAGGAGAACAGATGCATCGGCATCCGGAATATGCGTTTTCCACGCAAAATATTTGTTGCTGTCTCGAACTCTGCTGTAGTATGTGGTGCCCACACAGGGAATGGGAGCGGCTGAATGTTGTTCCTCGCTCGCCAGACAGCTTTCCAGAGAACAATGTATGCACTTTATACGAGTAAATATATGCTCGCGAGGACGGTTCTAAATGGTCCAGAATGAGTTTGCTACGGGAATGAGATCGCGTTACTTAGTGATTTAGTGAAAAACTGTGATTTCAAACACTTGAAATTACAGTTTTTCTTGGCCTGCTCTTCTGAAGCGAAGAATAGTGCAGGGAGAATATATGCTAGACAAAAGCCTCGTTTCTCCCTTTCTTTCTTTTTAAAGGTGCACCAATGAAGTGAGCAAGGCTGACCAAAGCAGTAGTCACGATAAAGACCGTGGGGTGAATAATTCAGTTCTTTTTTGGAATGTCAGGTGTCGAATCGACGACATCATTGCAAAATACGCCACAGATGGTATAACTCTGGAATCATTTCAGCTACAATCCGTCACATTTTGACCCCATCGAAACCCGAGCTCTGCAAACGGTATCGAACACTCGACCTCGAGCTAAGAAGCCGCTACGCCGTAGCCGCTAAGCTTCCGCGGCGGCTTGTGGGGTTAATGCCCTCGACAGATGACAAGACGTTTGTAACGCCGACACTTGTTTCTCACTGCGGAGGTCGCGAGATCTCGTGTTGCACACTACGTAATGAGCAGATTGAGTCGCCCCGTTCAGAGGCTTCTTCGGTCACTCACCGTCTGCAGCTGATCCACGTCGTGTGCTCCTGTGGTGCACGTGCACACGGGCCGGAGCGCGCTTTTCGAAGCGGACGTTTGCTACGCGAGTCGAGAAGCGGTCTTCTTGCGTTGGTCCACTGCCGTCGTGTCGGTGGCGTTAAGAATAATGCTGCGTCGTGTACTGACCCGGCTGGCCCAGTGCCCGGCGGACAAGTGCTGACCGGCACCGAGAGCGGAGGCGCGCACTTTCACCCGCTCGTGGGTCGCGCGCGTTGGCTCCCCTCGCAGCGGCAGCGCCGCCGATCGACGCAATGGGAGCGCATCTAGCGTCGCTCCACGTCGCCGCGCAAGTCGGGCTGCGCGCGCGTCTCTTCGTGCGCGGCTCGCGTGGCGGCCTCCTGACCTCCGATGCGCCTTCGAAGCGCGCTGCCGCTTTGAATATGTTGCACGTGTTCCGACACTCGAGAGAGCAGCGAGAATCACTGCACGAGGACGCCGCACGTGTTTAGTTTGAAAAGCCGCTCGCGTCAATTGGCCGTGCGCTAGCTCGATGGTTCATTGGGCTGTTTTAAAACAGGGTACGCGTTAGCGTTCGTTGCCACTGCGCATGCGTCATACACCAATCTATTGTGTGCCCACGTTAAGTGACGGAAATAGCGCATCGTACCCAACGAGTGCTACGCCAGCGTACCCTACCCAGCCGATGCTTTTTGTTCATCACTACAAGATGTGTGCTTTTCGTGAATACGCAGGCATTTCTGCGCAAATGTGTGCCATTTTTTTACTGTAAAACTGTGTTTTTCCTTTCTAACCCCCCTACAATAATGCCCACTTGGGCGATGTAGGTTTCACTAATAAAAAAAAAATAAGCTGCCTATATTGTTCCGATTCCTTCGAAAACCCTCGGCTGCCGCTGGATCAAGCTCCTCAACATACAGAGCGCTAAGTGCACTCGGATGCACCGAGTCCTTGCAATTTTCGTAAAGGACTATACACGGGTGCGACGTGGCACCTAGTTCGAGTTCACGGGCACGTCGCCATCTCTGCACCACACTCGACGCTCGGTACCGTGGCGCGAAGCCACGGCGCCGGAGGGATCGCACAAAGCAACCGGACGTACCATACACAGAGATTGCGCAATGCAGCGCATAAATGGAGATGGCCCGATACAGTAGCAGTGGCCCATTGGAAGCGACCCAAGTGGATAACTTATGAGCGAGATTATTTCCGTGATAAACTGCCGCTCTGCTTTCTTTTCTTAGCTGCATTCGTAACGGAGAAGTGCGCCGCACCTCTTGGTATAAAGTTCGCAGCGCCATGAGCATGCTCGGTGTCGTGACAAATGAACCGCGACTGTATAGCGCTCACGCTGTTGTGTGTTGCATGAGACATACCTGAATTGGCGCTATACCTGCGGCGGTCGCTGCTCCTTCTCATAAAATACTTGCTGAACTACATGCTGGCATAGTATACTGCCCATGCTGTAAAAACATGTGGCACTCGTGGAACCTACAGCACTGTGCGTTGAGTCTTTCCTTCGTGCTCCGTGCGTGGCGCTGCTTCTGAAATCTGCGCATCGCATGCAGCCTACAGATAGCTTGCTTTCCTCGTCACAATTATGTGCAGGCTGGTTCGTTGTTCGAAAAAATGTGCTTCCGTAGGTCCTCCCTCTCTCTCTCTCATGTTATTTTTCTTCAACTATCTGCCCTTTAGGGTAACAAAATTATTTTTGTTCTTTTAGCCTTCTTTAAATTCTTCTTTACTTTACTCTGTTAGTTCTCATTAATATTGTGTCTAACAAAGAAAACGAGCCCTTAAGATTCTTCTTTCCTTCATTCTTTACTTTAGCATTCTTTTCTGCTTTACAGAAGCAAAAATATTTGCAACAGGATAAGACGTGTGTTTGCCGCAAAATCAATCAGGATAAGGCTTAGTACCTTGTAAAGAAATGTGCATATATTCATTCAGCCAGAATCAAAGCGAATGTGCCCGCATTCATGGAGCAGTACGAAGCTGATGGAAGCATTAATGGGTGAGAGTTATATTTGTAGATCGGTAAGCGACTGTTGGGTCGTTGGTTGAAGAGAAAGGCGGGGAACTTAAACAGACTTGGTAATGACCTGCATGTGGGCGGGAATGATTGGGGAGTCGGAGGGAGAGATAAATCATGAGTTGCGTCTTTCGTGCACATGCATTAGAAGTCATTCGCCTTCAAGTATCGCAGAAGGGCCTTTCTGGGCTGATATCCCGACACAAAGCTAAGAAAGAGGAAATGCTTGATTACGATATGGTATATGGTAACGCGTAACTAGCTAACTCGGACGGATGAATTTGTCACCACCCCGATTCAAATGAAATGCCATTAACGATCGATCACTGAATAGCAATATATAGACGATGCGCATGGATGTTGCCTTCTGGACTTTGTGACATTCTCTATAGGCTTCCTTCGGAAGTTTCTTACCTTTCTGTCCCCCCTTTTGCAGTGCAGGGTAGCAAACCGCATAATTTTCTTCTGGTTAACCTCCCCGCTTTTCACTTTACCTTTCTCTCTCTCTCTCTCTTTTTCTCTAGCAACAAAATGAAGTTCAGTCAGCGCAAGATCTTGTAGGATCAAATAAGAACGGTAAACGCGCACCAGAGACGTCGACACAAAGAAAGAACACACACGCACACACATAGCGCTATGTGTGTGCCTTCCTTTGTGTCCATGTTTTTATAGTGCGCTTTTACCGTTCTTAAACATGAACAACCAACGTGCACAGACTGTCGTCAACTTGGTGATCATGTAGGGTTGTTCCAGCAACGCGTGCGCGTCGCACTCACCTCAAAAGTTTCGCGTGGCCCAGCGTTTCGCTCCTCTCTCTCTGTCTTGTCGTTCTCACAGACGCGCTATCAAACTGCATCCCAGTCGGGGCAGAGGAGCGGCCCGTCATGCAGACGGGCGCCTCGGTCGGCACCTGTCTGCACGCGATGACGCCCGTCGGCCCATCGCCCTGTGCCACTCACTCACCCGGTCACTGACTGACGTGCCCGGCCTACTAATGATCATGACGGACGCTGCTGACAAAAATGAGCTTCTCCCGATCCTGTCCAACTTACTGCGTCCACTCTAAGATGATGGCCGAGCCATTTATCGGGCAGTGGTGCGCGAAGAACCCCATTTGTTTGCTTATATTGCAACCTCGCTGCTCTTTCATCGGTGGCTCAACCGCCACCCTCTCTCTCCTCTTCTGATTTCTTTGCTGGTGGACGTTGTTAGCCTCGTCGATGCTCTCGTCGCTTTTGCATCCATTTTTTTCTTTTGTTCTTGCAAACATTTCTACCGTTCCTGCGCTGGCTGCGTTGTTATACGCGTCATCAGTCAGCGTAAGAGAGTCAACGACTACGTCAAGACAATGAAGACTCACAGGGTCCCTTATGCATTCGCCTAAGACGACTCGAAGGCGGAAGCCATCTTCTCAGTCGATCTTGCGGTCTCCGCCCCCCTCCGAAAGTTTTCTGCACGTGACGTAGCTTTGCGCTGCCTTCAGTATCGAAAGCATTGCAAGATTTCTGCATCTCATCTGGTTTTGCACTGCTTCCGTTATCGGCCCACCTTTGACCAAGTGATGATGTCATGTGATGACGTCATCATGTGACGTCATCACGTGATGATGATGATGATGATGATGTTTTGAATTTCTCGTGTTGACACCGACGGCCAATT
Source organism: Rhipicephalus sanguineus (assembly GCF_013339695.2). Lineage (NCBI taxonomy): Eukaryota > Metazoa > Arthropoda > Arachnida > Ixodida > Ixodidae > Rhipicephalus > Rhipicephalus sanguineus. Next base: position 12,215,894 of record NC_051179.1, read on the forward strand.
TTTGCGTTTGACAAGGCATCTAAGGTTTTCGCGTTAATAATAATTGCTGGGGGTTTGCGATCCAAAACCACGACATGATTATGAGGGACGCTGTGGCAGAGTGTTCCGGAAAGTTTGACCACCTGGGGTTCTTAAACGTGCATCTAAATCTCAGTAGACGGGCCTCTAGCATTTTCGCCTCCATCGAAAATGCGACCGCCGCGGCCGGGATCGAACCCGCGACCTCCGGGTCAGCAGTCGAGTACGTCAATACCGTCGCCACCAGGTTTTGTTTTACGCGCGTAAGCAAAAAGAAAGAACGGCAGCCAACTCGTCCGTGGAGCCGTGGAATCGCGGAAAACCAGTCGCCATGTCGCAAATGAGCCCGGGAAGACCGGGAAAGGGAGAAGCGGCGCCATAACGAAACGCCTAGGCGATTGTGGCCGGGAATGCGAGTGCGCGCGTGTGTGTATGTGCTGCCTCGAAGCCGCGGGCTGCTTCTACGAGATATTGGCACAGCAGCCATGACACGCACTTCGTCGCGACCCCCACAGTTCTGTGTACTTCGGACTGTCGCATTTCAGTTCGTGAATCACAGGGATACACAGAAGAGCCATAGCAGTATACCTGTTATCGTTATGAACTGTGTTTGCCTCATTCGTGTTATTCTTTGTTTCTATTCCCTCCTACCCGTGCAGGGTAGCTAACCAGAACTACCTTTGGTCAAGCTCTTTTACTCTACATGCATTCTCTAGCCATCACTTCAGCACGCACATACACACTGACATCGTACGTTTGAATCCACGAGAAGGTCTCATTGTCAACATGGGGAGACTTCTATACCAGTATGCTTAATGTAAATGGCCTATCTAATGACTTAAAACGGCGGAACTAAGTTGCTTCGTTGTCTCGCGTTAATTTCGTGCTCATTCCCTTCGTTTCCCGGTAGACATTCCTTAAAGCAACGACACTTCGAGAAGCTTGAATGCCGTGTCTTGACAGATGCAACTTGTATATACAGCACGCACCACGACATTGCGTATGCTACGGGGAAACTAACACGTTCATATCATGTTCTACAAAGCTCACTTTTCTTAAAGCTTGTTAAGATTGTCATATACGTTGAAGAGCATTGTACATGCATGAGTTTGTTACACATCTACGAATGGAAAACACTGCCAATAAGGTTTATCCACTTACATAAATACATCTGAGATGGATATATGCGTCTGCATAAACTAAGCCATACAGTGTGACGAAATAAGTTGTCGACCTTGCTACGAAATAAACGTTACAGCATAATGATATACACTTGTTCCTAATATGTAAAATATGTAATAGTTGATATTGCTACCGCATCCAGTGCCCGCATTACGCCACTCAACGGCGATCCTCTTAACGACAATCCTATCTTCCTGTCATCTAACGGAGCATCGCAAGAAATATGCGCTAATGCGAATAAAGCCTTGTATTAAACTGTTGAACGTATCGTATTCTTTCAGGAAGGATAAATAATCAACGTTAAATAAAGAACCGAGGCTCTTAGGTTAGTTCACCGCACCGTCAAAGCCACGTTGAAAGCCAAACGAGTTGTCAGTGTGCCGATAGTTAAGTTAGCACCCGATTCGCTTTCCTCTTAGGAAACTCGCACGCAACAAAAACTGGTTTGCGCCGCCGTCTTTAACGTAATCCGGCGCACGTATCAGCAGCCACTCGCGGTCGGATTCACCGGTCACGTATCAACCTTCTCCTCTCCAGGAGACTCATGGGCGAGAAGACTGGACTGATTGCCTCGATAATTACTAATATTAGCACGCATATCGCAATTTTGGAATTTGATACTGTCGGTGCTGGAGAGATGTCCACTCGTGGAGTGTGAATTCTGAGACGATCACCAGTGTTGATAAGCGAGAGAGACAAACTTTGTATACGTGTCCCTGCTAGGGTTGCGGGAGGAGCCCCTCCGTAAACCCTCTTCCTCAGACGGCAGTTTTAAAAAGTGATTGCGTAGGGTGACGGATGGTACGATTAAACGCGACATGTTTGTCCAGATGTTACGTTGCAGTTTGTTTTTGCAACCTCTGCTGGCAGTTCGATTGGGCACCGTTAATGTGAGCTGCGTTCCAGTGCGCTTTCTGTCACTTCTGTACTGGGAAGTGTGAGGTGGATTTGTCATCTTACTATAAGTGTGACTTTCTTTTTATTCTTGATACCTTTGTTTTGATCATCGTCAGCTTGTCCAACCAGGCCTATACTATGTCCATGAAAAAAATAACTAGCCGGTGACGCTTGAAGAACCCAACATCTCTAAACACTTTTTTCAGAACTCAACACATATGTTCTAAAATAATCCGCCGCCATTTCATTAGCAATGGGCTTTCCTTCGGGGAAGAGCGTCCGCCACAGTTCATATAAAGCGCAAATGGTTACGGGCGCTTTTCTACGTCTTAGTGGTCAGTTTCGCGCCAGAACAGGGGGAATGTGATAATAATGTGCGCATCATTTTATGATTACTTCTGGACGCGCAGTAGGTCGCTTAATACACATTTGTCTTGTCCCTGCTCTGACTTGGTTCATTTCCGGCAAGATTAAGCCCACGATCGTGATATACATTTCAATTTTCGGAAGACGTCCGCGGGCCGGATGAACAAATGTTGGCACGTCTACAACTTCACCAGGGAGATGACCAGTGTGTTATTGCATCCTTGACCTTTGAACAGATCCGGCTAATACGCGTATGGTGCACCCACCCATAGGCATGCGCAGGGTTCTCGGGAGCCAAGTTTCACCGCAGCCTCACCACCCCTCCCATTGGTCGAATCTGAAAGCAAACGAGCTCCGCAATGGATGCAAACATGAAAATGAAGCAGTGACGTGCTCCTCACAAAGGCCTGCCATTGGTACCTGGCTTTCAGGAGGGTAGCAAACAGTTCTTTGAATTAAACATCGGGGATCCTTGGTTGTCATTATCGTAAAAAACAAAACAACAAAAAAAAAACATGCGTAGGCTTAACCCCTACGCATTAAATAATGACATGAGAGGTTCGACTCGGTAAAGGTATGGCGTAGAATTCGCGTCCCCCTTTAGATGGTTTGGGTGGGCGCCCCCCCTCCCCCTTGCGCACGCGTATGATGTCATCGTTTCTCCTCCAAAACACTCGTTCGCCAGCTGGCGAAAAAGGACCTCGCGTGTTCTTGCCGTTACGGCCGGAACAAGCGCCGTCAGCACGACGCGTTTGTAACCAGGACACGAGGGCGAGGCAGGGAGGAGGCGACAATTGAAACGGCAAAGAGCGAGGCTCTACCGCCACGCCCGGCTGGTTGCATTCAACTTGCGACGCCTTGCCAAGCGTAGCATAATAGAATGTTCGAGATCGCGGACGCGCGTGTCAGCGACTCATCACAGCCGAAAGACACGGACCTCCTTGGTCTCGACACGAACCGCCCTCGTCGCGATTCGGGCGTCTCCTCAAAAGGAGCAGCGACTGCGATCTTCGCGTCGCAGAGCAGAGCACACTCGCCCTACTGCTCGTAAGGTGCCTACTTGAAAGCCTTGTGTTTACATTTAGGCTCCCTACACCCTACTTTATAAAATGCGTGCCGCCCTCTGGCGGACTGTCCAAACGAATCTGGAACTCTAAACACATTTGTGAACCAGCGCCTGCAAGTTTGGAACTCCTGAAGCATTCGCGTCTATTCTAGTTAAATATCGCATTACTTGATGTTGTCGCAGGCATCACACCGATTTCCGCTACGAATGGCGCCCCAAAGGCAGGTATATTTATCTACTGGGTCTTGAATGTTTATTTGTTCACTGTCTCGAGGACTTGATTTCCCAGAGAAGCTCACAGAAAATACTTGCTAAACACGCTAGAAAAATTGTGTTCGTCGCAAGCGTCACAAAAGTTCCTTTACAGTTGCCGTCACATATAGAAGCAGCGATTCCTCTCCAAATTCAAAAGTGCTCCTCCTGCAAATTCGTCAGTGTTCCACTGAATGTACTATGTAGTGTTGAACGAAGAATACCGGGTGCCTAAAATACAGGTTATTCGTTAAATAAAAGGTTATCAACTTAGAGGAAGATTCGTGCCGTGCCCATCTATTCACTGCGGAGATGTGTTCAACTTATGGGCATCGGCATCCCCCCCCCCGAAAATTTTTAATTTTGCTTGTATATATATATATATATATATATATATATATATATATATATATATATATATATATATATATATATATATATATATATATATATATATATATATATATATATATATATATATATATATGCAAACGCACGCACGAACATACATAAAGCATGGTTGAAACCCCCCGAAAAATAATTCTGGCTATGTCCTTGGTGGGAGGGTGCCAGCACGTGTTACATCGCGACTGGGGAACGGGGATTGTGTGGCTTGGAGCAAGTACTGGCGCAGTTTAGGGGGGAACACGTTGCAGAATTTGACAGTGCGCGAGCTTGCGTAAGACCGGTGGAGTCGCTGTCGCCGAGAGCCTTTCGGCGCGCATCGCAGGGACGACCTCCTTCGATATCTGGCGCGCGCCGTTCTTCCGGCCGTGCCAGCCACGGAGGCACGCTCCTTCAGCGCCCGCCGGTCTTCCCAGCAGCAGCGGCGGCGAATGATGGTGCGCAGATGCCACGTGCAGTGTACAGTTATCTGTGTAGCTTATTGGTGCTCGTAGCGCTGTAGCATACTTTGGGCTACTGAAGAGGTCGGTGGATGCCCAGGGGAGTGGCGGCTGTCATCAGGCAGGAAGTTCGCGAACGCACGGACGTGTTTGTTTACGTGAGAGGTCATTACATCTCAGCATAATTGTGGCGTCCTATACTTAGCACAGCGGTGCTGTTCCATTCCACCACGCTCTGCTTGTTTGAGCGACTTCTTTCCGCGTTCTTGTTTACTTATTTTTATTTCACTGTGTATGGACCCTGGGCACGAGCGACGCGGAGGGAAGGAAGGTCGCTGGTTTTGTTGTCGTTTTTATGTAACAATCGCAACTGCTAAAATTAAACATTCACGTTCGGCATAATGGATTCTGATGTGTCAACAGTATACCATCGAATGAAATCGTCATCGACTTGAATGTGCACGGTAGCATGAACGCGAAGCCCCGAAGACACCCATGTTGCACAACCTTCATGGTCACTAGCTGTTTCTAAGGCTACGTGTTCCGACTGTTTAGCACATAACTGCGCATATTACACGTGTTCAAATGCATCATCGAGTATATACAAATGTCCTTGGTGCAGGTTCCCGCCCACATGTGCTTCCCGTGCGTGCGGCAGATCACGTCCCGGCATACTTCACATCTGGTGCGATATCTCGACGGAGGGGCGGACGAGACTCCAGCGGCGCCTTCGAAGAACTCGTTCTCAGGCGATGCCTTCAGAGGGCGCCTTTTGGTTGTGCGTCCTTTTATTGTCTCTCGGTGTGCACTCACGTTATACTTGTACAACGCACTGATCGGACGTAATACGTAATACATAAACGACGAAAACGAGCGTCGCATTATCAAATAGCGTTGCTATTTTTGAGCTTCTTTTCTATTCGATAAATTTCGCGGATTCTTAATGTTTGAGCATAGCACATGTTGAGCGCATATAAACTGAAATATCTTTGAATATCGGCTTTTTCGAAGGTGGTTCGCTAAATGTTTAGCTAATTCAAGCGCCATTTGATTCTTACTTCTTAATTTAATTTTGAGCTACGAATTGCCGCGAGGCAACACTCGATTTCCGTGCCTCTATTTCACAATATGTAGACTCGCGGTAAAACGTTTTTCAACGTATTCGTCACACTAAACTTTTCTGTCAACATAAACAAAGCTGGTATAAATGCTCTCCTGGTATCAGTGTCCCTTCATGTGTCTGCGGCACCGTGATCACGATTCATTGATTTGTAATCGTTCTAACATTCAGCATGACCACTGTCTTCGATTGACCCACGTTAACTCTGAGAAGTGATCATGACCCGCCGCGGCAGTATTGGCTCAATGTATGTATATTATACCTATACTGATCAGGAGGACGGCCGCATTTCGCTGCGCGGGAAGAATGCAAGCAAAAATAATTATTATTATAAAAAAAAATACTCGAGCCGTACAACATATGTATACCTGTTATTTGTTCATATGGCCCGACGTGTCTCGTTTCGCAATAAGGGATATTTACAAAACGCCCTACTAGATGGAAGTCAATTCATCAATTCATAAATGAGCGCCACAAATGGGGCCTCCGGTGTCTCGGAGGACGTTGGCAGTTGTGCCCTCTGCTGATGTGTCCACTCGTGAAGAGTATTCGACCGTGCTATTGTGGTTATGTGTGCAGTTGAATTTAAGCAATGTCCTTGTTTTACCTGTGGCATTTCAAAAGCGCGAAAAACTCGCGTGTTTTTTTTTTTCTCTAGCTCAAAGTAACTACTTCTAAAGTGTTCGGGTAATTCCTGCAACCACTCTAAGTAGTTTCTATGCTGCGTGTACGTTGGACTCTGAGGAATGCAATGAGTTTAGTGCCTATTTTAGTATTACTGCCAAGTGACTGTCTCGCGTATATGGTTGCGAAATATACTATTACCTGGGACCTGTCAATTCACCAGTGATCATAGCTCATTCGTTTAATGATTCAGCAATGTATAGAAGCTGAAGACAGGCTACTGCCAATGCATAATCGATCAACTCTTCTGCTTTTGTGTGAGAGCTTATCATCTTGTATGTGACACAGGTTACTTCCCGTCTATAGACTACTCATCCAGACTATTTTCCGTCCCTTAGTCATTTCTTTATTTCTTCATTTCTTCATTTCTTTATTATTTTATTTTTAATCTGCTAGAAATGAAGAGAACTGAAAGGTTAACCGCATTAACGTTCTCTTGTTGTGTTTTTCGGCAGAACATTTCCATTGGTCGTGACCAACCTGGTGAATCCGGCTTTTTAAGGTGACTATTAACACGTGGCTAGTGGAACGCATGGGTACTGGGCCGCGTATGCTGATGTGAAGCACAGCTGCAGCACTGCCTTCTCTTTGTGCGGCCTTGCAAAAACCAAGCAATTTAATTTGGCGTTACGTATGAAACGCCGAACAGAAGTTAACTCTGAAAGCGCTATAACCCTAATTATATTATTCTTTTTTTTCTGACGCATAGGCTAGATCAGCTTTCCTGAAAATGTGATTCAGAAGCGAAGCGTGGACTAATCAAGGCGGCATGCTGCGCTTCTATTTCACAGCTTGAAAGCATTGTATACAATAAATCAGAGCAGTCACTCGGTCAGTCGAACTATAGTGGTCGATAGCAAGAGTGTCAAGACAGTGCGAATGTCTAGCCCGAACGCACTGGAGTCTGGACATGCATTCCGCAAGTCAAGGGCTCTGGGGTACATCACGTGGTGAGAACAACGTCATCAGCGTGCACGTGTTCGGTTACCTCCGTTGATTTTGCCTCGCCTTGAGCGTCTGGTGATTATGCATATGAGGATCTTGCAAGGTCCGCCTATCACATACTCGTCTGCGAAGGCAAAATGCATTGGCTGCGTCTTGGACAACATGGGAAAACAGGGGGATGGTTGTGAAGCGAAGGGGCTTGCGAGGAACTTGCGGCCATGGTAAGGCACATCAGTGGCAGTTTGCCAACGGTTCAAAGAAACACGCGCAGGCGTCCGCTCGACCGGTTGATCCCTTCACGTGGGGCCTCTTACAACTGAAAAAACGAAGGAGCGCTACTATGTGCGATCCATCCGTACGTGGAGCGGCTCAAAGTGAAAGCTCTCAGTCGCCTGCCCAGCTGATCAAAAAAGCACGCCTCGCCTGCGGAAGAGCCGTGACGCGAGGAATGGCCCCGCGGAAGGCATCTGCGTGGACAGCAGGCTTCCGCGAATTCGTAATTCAACGAGCTAAAGTGCACAAGAGCTGTTGTCGGCAAGCAAGACGCGCTTATGGCCTAGCTCTAACGCTACAGAGTCGAGTCCTCACTAGACAAACCAGCATAGAAAAAAAAAAGGAGGGCACTGCTGTCGGCCAATTTATTGTGTCTGTCGCTAAGGTAACCGTTGACGACAACGTGATCCACCTCCATGACGCATTCAAGCACATGTCTGTTATCGCGCAGTACGCTATAGATAGAAACATGCGCTTCAGTGAACCATGCTCTCCATGCTCTCCGCCTCCGATTTCTTTCCTCAATCTATATATAGCGAAGCCTGACCCCTTGTTCTTCTCTTTTTGATTCTTTGGTGTAAAAATATGGAACGTAGGCTACGTCATAATCGGCTGTCCCAATATGATGAATTCGTTACTCAACTGACGAAATTAACTACTGGGGCTGTACGCGTCAAAACCACCATATGATTATGAGGCACGTTATTGTGGAAGACTCCAAATTAATTTTGACAACTTGGGTTTTCTAAACAGCTGCCTAAATATAAACGCACGGGCGTTTTTTTTTTCCGCCTTCTTCGAAATGCGGTAGTCGTGGCCGTGAATAGAACCAGCGTTCACGTCCACGTCCTTAGCCACTAAACCACTACGGCACGTCTTCAACTAGCAAAAAAAAAACAAGTTCTTCAAGAGCGCCATACACACACGAACTCAAGCGAACAAAGAATGTCTCTACAGGCACCATCACCGAAAGTGCCACATAAACAGGTGGTCGCCAATCAAACAGGAGTCCGCACGAGCCTTTGTTTATGTGCTTATACGAATGTAAGATCATGAGATCAGCGCGTTAAGAAAGGAGCAATGAAAAGAAGGCATGCAGTATTGTCATTTATAAGCAGCTCATTATGGTAATGTCCACTAGACAATCGCGAAGAGCGCTTACTGCACACCTCTGCTAATCGGAGCACGACCATGGTCCAAGCACTTTGCTCACTCTAAGAGGACGTCTCGAGGACTTTCACCCGATGTCGCAGGCAAATACCCTGTCTATACTGAGGACACTCTAATGGCAATATGCTCCACTGAGGCATCGAAAGTATTACAGTAAGTACAATCTGGGACCGTTCTTCTTTCGATGCGTCACAAAAATGAGGCGTGTTTCGGCAGTATCTAAGCCCAGACGATTGAGGAGTTTGTCGAAGATGCGGCAAATCTCTTGACTCGGCGAAAACCACTGGAGTGAATCGACTATATGCATGTATGAAGATATAACGATGAAAAATTATCGAGGCTCTTCGCGCCTTTTCGTCTCACTGTACCTGCTCGAAAGAGAGAGAGAGAGAAAGAAAAGAACATAAATCTTGGCACTCAGCAGCTGGTTACATAACACCAACACGCAACCAGTTTCGACTCACCTCCCCCCCCCCCCCTCTGCCCCACGCTTTGCCGCAAGAAAATGACTGCTCCGAAGCGGATGCATAAATAACGCAAAAGAGACACAAGAGGAGTGGTTTGCGTTCGTGTGTCTTTGTCCTGTTGTGTTTACCTGGCTCAGTCGGTGTTGTTACAGCACAACCATCCCCAGATGTCATCAATCAGAATTGCAGACGAATAAAAAAAATACATTTCAAAGTCTGAACAGTCATGAAAAAGAAGAGCCTGACTAAATGACATACATATAGGGCATTTGCCCCCGTAACATTCAGCGACATTTCGGGGTAACCTTTCAATACACATGTCCTTTGAGAGTAAGTCAATCATTATGAGAAATTTTTCAACGGGGAAAGTCGCTGAAGCCAGTCTTTCAAGAATAAGTCGTTCTAGGTCCTTCGCTCGTCTCATGTACAGCTACTACTGAGTTACGACGCAGTTATTCGCACGCACCGTGTTTTGAATTGGGCAAGATCGGATATCTCCTCCTCCTCTATATCTAACGCCTGCTCATTATGACATAGGTGAGGTCCGTAGCAAGGGGTGGGGGGGGAGGCCCTAGGGTCACCCCCCCCCCCGCAAAACTTTGGTAAGACATGGTGTCTTACCAAAAGTAAATAATGAAAATAGGTGTTTTTCTCAAATAGTCAAGGCCTTCAGCAAGTGCCCCCCCCCCCCCGGAAAAAGTTCCTGGCTACAGGCCTGGACGCAGGTGAGGTCTATGCACAACTTGTAAGCACATTACACATATACATAGTTCGCTGTGGACTATCATCGTAATCCTCTATCTCACTATCTGCCCCTTTCATTTCTTTCGCCCTCTCCACTCGCAGAGTAGCAGGCCAGAGACAAAGCTGACCCCTCTGATTTTCTCTCCTCCTCCGATATCCGCGGCGACCGTCTCCGCAGGCGCACGGAGCCAGGCACGCGCTGGCGGCGCTATTTCCGTCTTCCCGGCGGCACAGAACGAGCGGACCTCCAAGGTCGGCCTCGCACGCCCACTGACGGTGGCCGCGAAATCGAGAGAGATCGACAGCCATCGACGATATATGCGGCTGCTGAGGGCATTAATTCGTTCCGCCGGAAGATGCGTAACACGCGCCAACTAGGTGCAGACACATGGTTCATTACACAATTATAGGTGAAGAGGTCTTCGGCCGTTGGAAGAAGCGCACTTATGCACCGCAGGCCACACGTGCGTGGTGTTGGCATGTTTGCGAACAAGAAAGGAGTCGTGCGGGCACGTTTGGAGCTCAGCTTCGCTTGTCGCCATCACGATCGCAACAGTGGAAGGACGTGTCACAACAATCCTGCATCAAGTCGATATCAAGGAGGTTTTATTTTAACCTCCTTGGTCGATATGCACCGCAGTCTCAACGTGTACACGTGCACGTGCCTTTTGTTCCAACAGTGCCAACGCCTTCGGAATAAAACCGAAAACGATCATCCGCTTGTATCGGAAAGTTGGTGATGCCGATGGCTCCCAGCAGAAGTACAATATGGGCGCGACCGCTTAGGCCAGGCGGGCTAGCGCGTCAACTGTTGCTGTTAATGTTGTTGTTTCCCTCTGGAAAACTACTGCATACCCACCACGGGGTATTGACCAAGGCTCGGGTGGATAATGCTACTGAATTCATCATTTATGATAGCCGACGCTGAAGTGGCCAACTTTTCCGTGTTTTTACAACTTTCTAAAAGGAGCAGAGCTCACTGATTGTGTGAGTGCGGTGTGGGTGCGTGGGAGGGGGGGTGGTATAGAGGGTGAGGTAAACGAGCTGAAAGCGAGAGTATAACGCAGAAAACGAGCCACAGGACGAGTAACGAGGAATAAAAGCGCTTACTCGTCCTGTGGTCCGTCCTCAAGTATGGAACACCAATTTTCTCAACCCGCAACCCATCCAAGTCAACTGGCGCCACCAAGAAACTATAATCATCATAAACGGGTATGTGCCACAGAAATTGGGTAAACCCCACTACCCACCACTGGTCCACTAAAAAGGAAGAATGCAACAGTTAGACAGACAGACAGAAAAACTTTATTAGCAGGTGTGTTTGGACCCCCAGGATCCCTGGACCACTGCGTGGTCCTACGCCACGTCTACACGGTCATGCCTCTCACCGCGACGACATCGGCAGCCCGAGTCACCGCAGCAAGTTGCAACGCCGGGTCCCCAGACGAGAGCAAGACCTCCCAGTCCTCCCAGTTGGAGATGGCAGGCTGTCCCCACGGGGGAGGATCAGCAGGGCAGCCGAAAAGAATGTGGGAAAGGGTGGCGTGAGGTTCGCCACACAGGGAACATTCAGGGAAAGTGCCACAGTAGTGCGACAACAGTTAGCTCAACAAATGGCTGCGAAGCGACGGCGGCGAGCCGAAGACCCCGAGTACGTACAACGACATAATACAGAGAGCGAGAAAGGCAACGGCGGCTGCTAGAAGACCCCGAAGCGATGGAAGGCCTACGCCAATGACGACGTGCCCGCAGATCTATTAGAGGCGAACGCTTGGTCCCTGAGAGGTTGTCTGTGCAGGTTGGACATCCGTGTCGTGTCCGTGGCTGTCTGTGGTTCAACTCGAACCTCTCTGCGCTGACAATCGACGTAGAAACAACCTAGAATCACCTAGATAAAGCCCAGCAACGACCAAGAAGCAACCTAGAAACAACCCGCATCACCTAGCTGAGGCCTAGATACAACCTAGAAGCATCCTGATTAGTCTTCAGAATTGTCTAGTTTCGCTGTTTCAAGCCTTGTGCTCTCAGTGCAAGCTTCGCCAATTTTTTTTCTAGCAAGAAGATATTTGAATATAGTATTAAGTTTACATGTGCTTTTTCACTCAGATTTGACAAAGCATGTGCTGAAGCGGTACACGTGTATGACACACGCCCGTTGAGGCTCCTGCGTGCACTGCCTTCCTTCACCATATATTCAAAAATAGAAACTTCGAGATTTCTTCCTGCCTCAAAATTTGTTTGGATCTGACTGTTTCCGCTGTTCTTTCACTTGGATCTCGTGAGCCGGCATCTTCCATAATCAGAGGCGCTGGAAGCGGCTGTCACACGTCGCTACATGTATGTATACTCTGTAGTTCTTATCGAGAGACAGACGTGGGATTCGATAGGGAACATGTGACATGTACAGATCACAGTAGCGTCAGATCTAATAATTTGATTGAGTGTCCTGCGAATTGGTGGGATGGGCCTGGATCCCGCCTAGGCTTCGGCCAAAGGTTGCTGGTCCTTCGCGGCTTCCTCGGCTCGCTGGACGGCCCAGAGTTGGTGCTGCAGGTCCGAGCTGAGCAACGCAGACTCCCAGCGCGCGCGGAGACTGTAGCTGTTTAAGACTGCATCACGGCCATCGTCCATTGCGCCTGGACATCCCCATAAGATATGCTCTAAGGTGGCTCTAAAGTCGCAGCCAGAATTTTTTTTCGGGGGGGGGGGGGGGATTTCAACCACACTTTATGTATGTGCGTGCGTGCGTGCGTTTGTATATGTGCGTGTCCTTCCTTGGCGCCTTGGTACACATGCAAAACTGAAATCTTTCAAGGGGTGGGGAGGCTGTAACTACGTTGTAACGCTTTGTGTGTGTTAAAAAGCTTCATCACCACTCCGATGAATCTGCATGTACAGTCAACCACAAAACTTTACGGACCACGCCAGCACGTGGCCAAGAGCCTCTTCGCGACATTTCCGCTACGTAAGCGGCGATCGACACCGCCCAAGACGCATCCATCCCTTAATCGATGACCTGGCTGTTTTCCCACTGCGCACGAATATTTTCCACCTTTCACTTTATAACGCGACGCGCTCTTCGGCAGCCGTGGCTACGTGCGTCTGTGTCGAGAGCAGTCTATCTGTATAACTGTTATCAGTCACAATCCTTCTCACAGAGTGATATCTACTCAACGGCACACCGTTCGAAGCACGCCGTGGCAGCTTTGATTCTGCTATCAAAATAGAAGCATGGCGTTCATACCGCAGGTAAGCGCTTTGCGTGAAAATAACAAACTAACAATGTTCGGAGCGGCAGTGGAAAACTGACATACCAGTGAATAACTAGAAGACTCGTTTCCGGCCCAGCACTGCGCGGTCGACGGTAGATGGCGCACCGTTAGCTGGCGCGGGCAGGCAGTTTGGCACGCGCTCGCATGGTCCATAAACTTTTGCGGTTGACTGTACACAGTGCCCCAAACTGTCTTACATAGTCACAAAACCGACTAGAACGTGAAATTGAGAAGCGTGCGAACTTGAGCTTGTTGGTACACATTTATAGTAAAAAACAGCGCGAAAACACAAGGACGAGACAGATGAAACTGGACAGCGCTAGTCCCGTTTCATCTGTCTAGACCTTGTGTTTTCGCGCTGTTTTTTACTAAGAACGTGACGATTGACGCTAAATCCAGAACATGCGTCATGCATCAGGTCACTCACCGTCCATCCAGTTACTTGACAAGGAAATCGCATATCTGCAAATTAACACCTTCAAAAACCTGTAACACCTAGTCATTCTTTTACCATGTTTATCACATGCCTTCCCTTTCTCTGACTATATATTTCGCGTTTGCGCAATAAAACCCCTGTTGGAAGTCAGCGCCAGTGTTGTGTGGTCTATTCTCGGTGTCCCGTTTCTGTGTTTGAAAAACTACATGTATACGTATACCAACAGGCCACTTAACCACCATTTTGAAGTCCAGAAAGCTCATTTAAGCACGCCGTTTTAGTCTACGTGTGCGGCCGTTGTTGCATGTGCTTCTTGGCCACTTAGGGACGGATGGCAGCCTTCTTTTATCTCATTCAAATCCAACGCTGTCCCCGCCTGTTGAGACAGTTTGTATGTATACATGTGTGTCAGCGGATCAACGCCCGTAGGGACGACCCAGATGATCGGAGTGCGCTGTCGAAGAAAAGGACTTGGGCGTTGAATGCAAATTCGCGTGCTCCGTCTCCTTCTTCCCGAAGACGTTTCCGGTTCCTGCTCTCGGTTCGCTTCCTGTCCGCCCAGCAGCATCCACCCCGCCCTTATCGAGAGCAGCAGGACGCACGCACGTAAGAGACGCGTATCGCAGCCCCGGCATGCACTCTGAATACGGACTGCTGTACTGAAGAGACGGACAGGGGAACCCTTTCTCGCTGGTTAGGCACGTCTCTATATAAACCGCCTCCTTACAAGAATGCAGGCGCTGTTGGGGCTTCAGGTCGGCCTGTCCAGAGATTGAGGACTTGATGACCGGTCTAGCTGTGAGATTGCACTCGCAGTAGTGCCAAACACTCGCTTACGCCCCGAACACAGATGGTCGATTCCACGAAATATCGAAAAAGGGTGTATATTTGATATTTCCGATTTTCCTGATAATTTTGTATGTTGTGCACATATGATTGCGCAGCACGAAATCGCAGTTCGTTTTCAAATAAAAATTTTTTTCAACACAGCAAAATTCGACAAGTGTCGCCGGTTGACGACGACCATTTTACGAAGAATGCGTTTTCGTAACTTCGGAACCATGCTGGCAGCTACTCAAGCTATATATTACAAATATATTTCTTTTTGGCGGAAGTAGAAGTAAAGAGGAAATAGCTCTTATCATTTCATGGAATTCTGAGTAAATTATGTATTTTTAAAAATTCACGAAAAACGCTGCGTTTTTGAAAATCAGTCAAATTTGGGACGCTATGGCTACTTCTGTGAACATCTTAGCTTGTTCATATTTGCAGTATGAATAGGCCTTTATGTGAATAATGAACCTCTGCATTTGTATTTCTCTAATAATTTTCAAAGTAGTAAATTTTCATGCTCGAAACACCAAAAGAGAAAAGTGCTCCTCCATTATCTCAATTTTGTTCAAAGTCCCCCAAAATGTTCTCAAAGGACTGCAGAATGATATTATGTAAAAACATGTTGCATCATTTTTATTACAACAAAAGCAGAAAATGTCAAACATTGTGTTTCCAGAGCGTGGTGGCTACTGCGCAAAGGACATCTCTAGTAACAAGAAAATACAGTAACACGTCTTTTTTCTTTTCTGAGCTTCCCTAAACAACAGTAATGATCTATGGTCGGAAATTGGGAACTGTTTTGTAAAGGTAAAGACCGTTCCAATTAAATGCATTCGCGTGGTTTGCGACTTCACGCCAGTGTTAGACATCCCTCAGTCCACAGTATGCACTTTCA
Source organism: Rhipicephalus sanguineus (assembly GCF_013339695.2). Lineage (NCBI taxonomy): Eukaryota > Metazoa > Arthropoda > Arachnida > Ixodida > Ixodidae > Rhipicephalus > Rhipicephalus sanguineus. The sequence goes on from NC_051179.1 coordinate 12,231,360, forward strand.
GTTGTAGCCTCCTTTTCTTTCATCTCTTTCAGTTGAGTATAATTCATATCTTGAGTGCTAAAGAACGCATTCCCTCCATGCGTCTCTTATGATGATGTGCTGTGCCAGAATTGAGAGATTGGTATAAAAGCCAAGGTCTCCTCATGAATGGAAATGAATTTCTGGAGAGCGGTCGCCAAGAGGTGTGGTTTTTGTTGGCCCAAATGTGTACGTTGTCAAACCTTATGTGATCAATGCAGTGTTTAAAAAGAATCGATTACGTGAAGATTGGTGGCAGCAGTTCTGGCCACGGACAAAACACGTTTTGTTTGCATTGCATCTGCTTTGTTTTGCATATCCTTCTTTCTCTTGAAGGAGTGCTGGCAGATCTGGTTTCCCTCTTGAATTGAGAGCGCATCCTGCTTCATGACCCTCCGCAAAAGAGTCTCGATCCGATATCTTCTACGTAACGAAAATTCTGCTGCAGCGGAATTTTCTTTTTGTGCACCATGAGGCAGTCCGTACAAAATCTCGGCCATGGCTATAACGCCTACCCATAGCCACCTTCAGAGCGTAGGATAGTGATCGCATCAAAGTGAAGCACAATTTGGATGCTTAACTTCTATCTCAGGTGGTGTTTGGCTGACTGGCACAGCCGTACTCATTGCTGTCGTCTGCTCAGGCGGGCGTCCATCGCGCCGCCCTTTACACCTGTCCGCCTAACGCATGCTACTCCGTTTACACGAGTGCTTGTAGCGCGGGCCACACGATCCGCACGGTGCGGATCCAGAGACCGGGCGGGAGAGCGACGAGCGGTGAAAAATGTATCGTGTAACCAACGCAATCGACACCCCAGCTTTTTCTCGTGCATAGCGACAAAGCCTGGCAAACAATGTGTGGCTGCTGTGCTTAGGTTGCACTGCGGTACTCGCCGTTCACCACTGCCGCCATTTGCGATTTCTCACATTCTTACAATGCATGATCGACTCAGCTACACATATTTCGCGTTTAGCTTCGTTACTTTTATATAAGCGCATTTACTAAAAAAAAATTATTCAGAGGAATGAAAATGTCCGTGCTGCCCGTCGACGAGGAATGTAAGTGGTGTCGCAAATGCATTTAATTGGAACGATCTTTTTTTCTTTACAAAACAGTTCCCACTTTCCAACAATAGATCATACTGCTGCTTAGCGAAGCTCAGAGAAGAAAAAAGACGTGTTACTGTATTTTCTTGTTACTAGAGATGTCCTTTACGCAGTGGCCACCACGCTCTGGAAACACAATGTTTGACATTTTCTGCTTTTGTTGTAATAAAATGATGCAACATGTTTTTTCATAATATCATTCTGCAGTCCTTTGAGAACATTTTGGGGGACTTTGAACAAAATTGAGATTGGGTTTTTTTTATTATAGATTTCTGAATGGAGGAGCACTTTTCTCTTTTTGGTGTTTCGAGCATGAAAAATTTACTACTTTGAAAATTATTAGAGAAATACAAATGCAGAGGTTCATTATTCACATAAAGGCCTATTCATACTGCAAATATGAACAAGCTAAGATGTTCACAGAAGTAGCCATAGCGTCCCAAATTTGACTGATTTTCAAAAACGCAGCGTTTTTCGTGAATTTTTAAAAATACATAATTTACTCAGAATTCCGTGAAATGATAAGAGCTATTTCCTCTTTACTTCTACTTCCGCCAAAAAGAAAGATATTTGTAATATATAGCTTGAGTAGCTGCCAGCATGGTTCCGAAGTTACGAAAACGCATTCTTCGTAAAATGGTCGTCGTCAACCGGCGACACTTGTCGAATTTTGCTGTGTTGAAAAAAATTTTTATTTGAAAACGAACTGCGATTTCGTGCTGTGCAATCATATGTGCACAACATACAAAATTATCAGGAAAATCGGAAACATCAAATATACACCCTTTTTCGATCTTTCGTGGAATCGACCAGATACATCGGCACATGCTTTCTGACACTGTAAGCAGCGTAACCTAGACAGGAACGCGACACATCATCCGCTAAGCGACCACCTGAAAGACATACGCGCAGTGTGTCACGCCCATTGTTGTGTGTATGCAAGCTGGCGCACGAACATAGAAGCCCATCATCAGTATTGCGTTCACCCAAGCTACTTCCACCAAGACAGCGACAGCGGAACGAGATACGCGCCATCTCTTCCTGTCTCGTGACATTTTTCACAAAACGCTGCACATTTGAGACTTTCGTATACTTCCATCTACTGTCCCTAACTTACAAGGTTTTCAAAGACTTTGTAAGTCGCCGTGACATCACTCCGACATGTCAACATTAACTGCGAATAAAAACTGCTTATGCACATTTGCACAAGTGGGCCTTTGAGCTGAGCCGAGCATTTCTGTTTAGCTGTCTTCCTTGCTCAAACCGTGTGGTCTAAATGCAGAAGTGGACGCATCTGCTTTCGTTTTTTTCTTATCCGGAACAGATTATACCTGCGTACACTGCGACCGTCAGGTTGCTCTTCTTTGCAGTATCTTATATTGTTTAATATGGCTTACACATGTCTCATTGCACGTCTTTACCGAGCTTGAATCCAACGAGAAAGAAAGAAAGAAAGAAAGAAAGAAAGAAAGAAAGAAAGAAAGAAAGAAAGAAAGAAAGAAAGAAAGAAAGAAAGAAAGAAAGAAAGAAAGAAAGGAAGAAAGAAAGAAAGAAAGAAAGAAAAAGAAAGAAAGAAAGAAAGAAAGAAAGAAAGAAAGAAAGAAAGAAAGAAAGAAAGAAAGAAAGAAAGAAAGAAAGAAAGAAAGAAAGAAAGAAAGAAAGAAAGAAAGAAAGAAAGAAAGAAAGAAAGAAAGAAAGAAAGAAAGTGCCTGGTAGTCTTCTCCGCGACTGCACCCGCAGTCCCGGTGATTTTTTTTTCTTGACAAAAATGCGCAACGTTCTCGAGTGTTGTTATCGGAGAACTAGTCTTTCGAGAGTGCTCGTGCGCCTGCGTGGTATGCAAAGCGCCGCAGCTTTGCGACGATCGACCTCGTTGTCACGAAGCGATGCACGGCACGATTTGGACGAGCGATCCACCTTGCTTGGTTCCAGCATGCTTCGGGCGGGAGGCCACGACGCCTTTCATTTTGCGAGAATCGAAAAAGAGAGGGAGAGAGAGAAAAGCCCTGGAGTCCTATTGAGAGTCGTTACGTTTGCCCATATAGACGCGCATAGAGCACCTACGCCGATTCTACGGCAAATAGTTTCACTAATAGAGTATAAATAATGCACTGTGAAACTGCAGCGGAATCCTTCCGAAGGACACGGACACCAAGGATGGCGAGGGCAGACGCCGCCCGGACGCATTTTATTGCTCGTATCAGACGCGGTGCGTTTGTATGCGCGAAGGTATGTGTCGCATCCGCGGGGAGCAGCTCCGCATAGATATACCGCGCAAGACGAAAGGCGGACGACGAAGACCGTCGACAGATCGGTACACGCCTAATCCTTCTGATGCCTGAATTTAAACATTGCCTCGTTATTTTTAAGGCGTGCGTGCAACGCGTACAGAAATAGCACTGAATTATGCATAGTGTGCAAGCTAAGGTACAAAAAATTGACCTGGCTTGAGAACGAGGAGGCGGAGGGAAATGAAGGAACTGCAGAGAAGTCAACCAGACGCGCGTCGGGTTTGCTACCCTACACTGGGGGAGGGGGGGGGGGATGGAGGGATCAAAAGAGGGAAGAAAGCACTGTCAGGGTATACATGTGCGCCTGTCTGTTACACGCCTACAAGGGATCGCTCAACCCGTTCGATTTTAAAAATAGTATCAATTCCCGCGTCGCTTTGCGGGCCTGCGACGCGTAGGGCCACGATCCAAGGATCTTCTCTTCCGAAAACGGTCTGTTGCAGTCTAGTTTCTACAGCTACGCGCGAAGAACGTCGCGTTCGTTAACAAAGCGATCACAAAAACACAGTAGATGTTCTAGCGTCTCGTCACTGTTGCATGAGTCGCATCTGGAGGTGTGCGCCATTCCTATGAGAAATGAGTATGCTTTCGTGAGAGCCCTAAGAAAGTGTACGTCTATCGAAGCGGCCGGAAACCACCACTGCAACTGCTGAGGTGTGTATGTAATGCTTTATTGCTTTAGAGCAATGCTTTGTAATCATTGTGGTATACACTGTGATGGTCCCCGCGACCAATTTCTGTACATTCGTGGCAGTAGCGCAGACAGAATTTCTTTCGGTGCAGGGCTTCAAACATACTTTGTGACTGTTCGTGCGTGTGTTTTCATGCGTGTCTGTATAATATACACATGCAAAATTGAAAATTTTCGGGGGTTGGGGTGGCGGGGGCCGGTATAATGAATCCCCTCCTCCTCCCAGGCTACGCTAGTGATTGGCAAGACCAAATCCAAACATGATATGTACCGCGCACTTAGTTGGTTTGGGTCGTTGCAGCATGCCAGACGAAAGTTATCCCTGACAGACAACAGGAACAAGTATACCTCGCTTGGTTTCGCGGCGTCAGCGTCAAAGTCGCCGACGACAGCCATTGGTGTTCTTGTATGTAGGCTGGTTCTTTTAATAGGTAAGACTAGTGACGCAACTCCCCACGTCGCAAGCTGCTGTCGGCGCCCTATCCTGTCCTCTCTCATTTTTTCTTCCTTGTCTCAGTTACGCCACAAATATTTCGTTAAGCCATGCACCAACTCGCCCAACGTTACACTTTGCCGTCGCCGCGGTAGCTTGCGCAACTGTCATTTTTGCCGGGAAACTTGCGTGGGGAGCGGAAACGAGTTTCGGGGATGCAGCAGAGCACATTGTGCGGCTTTCTGAGCTAATCAGTTGTGAGGCCAGGGTCCCTGTACGTTTACTTTTGACAAAAACCTGATCAAATGCCTCTCCACTTCGTGAGTGCAAAGCAATCATCATCACCGATTGTATAGCCTTAGCACATCAGCTTGGTTGCACAGAGCTTCCGGCCATGGTGACTAGTTCGTAAGATCTGTTCACTTATTAATGGTATTCTATATGCGCACCATGTGTGCCGACGACGACTAATTCGCTCCACTGTTGTTGTTGTTGTTGATGTGCCCTCACATAGGGCTCATACCTACACTTGGGAATTGGCCAAGAATTGTTTGTATGAAGTTTAATATATGCGTAATGACAACTAATTATTAAAGAAAAAATAAAAGTAAAACATATAAAAGGAAGAGTGCAATAATTATTTGTACATTCAGACCAGCCTGCTAATCCTGACGAGAAATTGCTTCTTGGCACGCTTCGTTTTCTTCATCCGTAATTCGAGCATGTTTGAGCGGCCCTTATTCATACGGAACGTGCACGCGACAAACCGAGGCTCCAATTAACAACGCGGATATACAGACACAATTATGCGGAAGAGCGCCCCGCACGAAATACATCTAGACAGAACAAAAGGAGCTCCCGTCTGGCGTGGACAACAAGCGGCGGACTCCTGTTGTGCTAAAGCGCATGAAACCGAAATTACCCGCTTGTGCAATCCGTGAGAAACGGCGGCAAATGACGCGCAGTGTACTAAAAGAGAGAATCGTGTCCGTCGTGCCCCGCGGCCTCGGCGACTCTCCAGGACGAGGTCCAAAAAGGAAACACGGGGAAGCCTTGTCATTACAGCCCGAAATGAACGCGCGACGCCAACCAAAAGCGGAGGGAGGGTCGCCAGCAATGCAGAAAAAAAAAAAAAATCCAAACGTGCAAATGCGCAGCAACGCGCGTCCATGCAAGTGCAGTGTGTACAAATAAGGCAGCGTTACGTCATTCGTAATCTTGTTCCACAGCTTCGTGAGGCAGCTTGCACTTACACGTGGTCAAATTCTGCGGCGCACTTTTTACAAAGAGAGGAAAAGCCGAGTGAATTTAGTTATATTGAAATGTGTCGTAATTATGCTTTCAGTTTACCTGGTGCTGTAAAAGGATATTAAAACGCTGCAGGCTCTCTATAGGCGTAAGTGAGCGGTTATATTAAATTCCCCTGGGTAATAAAGGTTTTCTTGCAGTTAAGGCAGTCAGTAGCGGTGATCCGTATCGCTTACATCACTCGTATACATTTTTCAAGCTGCAGAACGGCGAACGACAATTCGTGAATCGGTCAACCAAGTGGTGAGGTTAATCGTAATCGTTAAATGAGCACAAGCGCACTGCGCTTGCCCGCCACTGCCACTGGTTGCACAACTATGTTCGCTAGAATCTTCTGGAACCAACTCAACTTTCAGTCACTTTTACAACGGCATTCTTGGAAGAATGTGAATTTCGTATACTAATGCAGCAACGTCAAAAAAAAAAACAAAAGTTAAGGCATCTTCGCACTATAGGGGTGCCAAGCCTGAATGAGTAAGTGCGGAGCGGGACAGCCTTCTTTGTTTCTCTTCGGTTTTCTCTTTCTTTCTTCCTATCTTTCTTTTTTTCTTTTCTTCTGTTTTTTTCTGTCTTTATTTCTCTCTCTTTATTTCTATTTATTTCTTCCTCTCTTTATCTATTTCTTGTTTCCTTCCTTTTTTTTCTATTTTTTTTATACAAGGTTATGCCTGCGTTACGCCAAGCGACGACAGCATACGACAGCCCGAGCCCCTAAAGTGCTCCGCACTTGATATCATCATCAAGGCGCTCGAAGAACAAGAGGAAGAAGACCTCTCCTTGGCGCGAGCGAGCGCTCAATATGCTACAGATGGCTATGCTATTCGTGGTTTTGCCTGCGTTACACCAAGCTACGACAGCATACGATGACCTCATACGACAGCATACGACAGCCCGGGCCCCTAAGTGTTCCGCACTTAAAAGTTCTTTCTTGATCCAACGTTGCTATTTAAGCTGCTCGGCTTGCCGCACGCGGGTTCTGTGATCTCGTACGAGCACTTTGAAGCATACGCACGGACGACTAAGTGCTTGCAAAGAGACAACGGCTCGTAAGGAGAAGACACAAGGAAGGAGCGAAGTACAGGCGTACGAATTTCTTGCGTGCACTTGAAGGCACAGACTGCGATAAACATCCTTGAACGCGTCATCTAGCGTGAAGGCCCTAATCGCGCGAATGCACAGAAAAACGAGCCTCCAAAGATGAATGAAAAGAATTCTAAGGACGATCGCGCGTGATTGCGAGGCCTTTTACAGGTGTGAGTTATAATGCTAGCTGCATATACGCTGTCGCATCATATTTGACTTGTAGGTCATGTCTGTTTACTGCAGCGACTAGTTCTTCTTTGGCGGGGAGAAAAAGACCACGGCAGCCGCCGTTGAGGGCAGCACGGCTCAGCGTGGTGCCCACACGTCCGAGTATTATGACGTTTCGCCCTCGCTTTAGTCGAGCTGCTTCTTGGAAGCGCCTCCTCTTGTCGACCCCTGCGAGCGGTTCGCCCATAGGTTATTATGAATGCCAATAAAGTCGTGCATGGTTATGGGGCCTATAAATTCGGAGGTGCCTAACACTGTGCGGCTAAAGTTGTACACTGGCGAATTGCCTGATTTGTTTGTGTTTGACAAATACACTGACCGGCCGGGAAAAAAAAATTCGGCAGATCCCACGCACTGTGGGAATCGATATAATGCGAAGCAGCCAGCAAAGAGCTGCATACATCGCCTTGTTTGTCTTTGAGCCAAATGAAATCATTCATGCCATGGCATCTAGTCCACCATATATCGCATGCTTGCCATGCACGCATGCATGCACAATCTAGTGTGGCCATGCCAATGAAACGCATATTCTGGTATATAAATGCATGACCTGTCGTTTATGTTCATCACGCACTCGTGTCATGCCATACCAATTTTGGTATATATCACGTTAACAAAACCGCCGGAAGCGCACCATGACAGGGGCATGTAAATCATACCGTACATGACATGCATAACATGATTCGCATGTTAAGACCTCTCATTTATGTTCGTCATACAGTCACATCGCGCAATACCAATTTTGGTGTATATCAAAGTAGCGAAATGGCCGCGAGTGCACCATGAGTAGAGCATGAAAATCATGCCATACATGACATGAATATTACGGTTTTTCGTGTTACCACCTGTCACTAATGTTCATCATACAGTCACATCGCGCAATACCAGTTTTGGTGTATATCAAGCTACCGAAACGGCCGCGAATGCACCATGAGCGTGGCATGTAAGTCATGACATACATGGCATGCATGTCATAGTTTTCATGTTACCACCTGTTATTCATGTTCTTCATACAGTCATATCGCGCAATACCAATTTTGGTGCATATCAATCTAGCGAAACGGCCACGAGTGCGCCATGAGCATGGCATGTAAATCATGTCGTACATTTCATGCATGTCATGATTATCAGGGTAACCACTTTCATTTACGTTCGTCATACAGTGGCGTCGCGCAATACCAATTTTGGTGTATACCAAGCTAGCGAAACGGCCGGGAATGCACAATGAGCGCGGCATGTAAATCATGACACATAACCTGCATGTCATGATTTCCATGTTACCAACTCTCATTTACGTTCATCATGCAGTCGTGTCGCGCAATACCAATTCTGGTGTATGTCAAGCAAGCGAAACGGCACGAGTGCGTCATGAGCATGATATGTAAATCATGTCGTGCATGTCATGCATGTCATGATTTTTATGTTACCACGTCTCATTTACCTTCGTCATACAGTCGCTTTACGCAATACCAATTTTTGTGTACATCGAGCTAGCGAAGCGGCCGCGAATGCATCATGAGCGTGGCAATTAAATCATGACATACATGGCATGCATGTCATGGTTTTCGTCTTACCAACTGTCATTCATGTTGTTCATACAGTCACATCGCGCAATACCAATTCTGGTGTATATCAATCTACTGAAACTGCCGCTAGCGCATCATAAGCGTGGCATGTAAATCAGGTCGTACATGACTTGCATGTCATGATTTTCATGCTACCACATCTCACTTACGTTCGTCATACAGTCGTGTCGCGTAACACCAATTTTGGTGTATATCACGCAAGCGAAACGGACGCGAATGCACCATGAGCGTGGCACGTAAATCATGACATACATGTCATGGATATCATGGTTTTCATGCTACCACCTGTTATTCATGTTCTTCATAAAGACACATCGCTCAGTACCAATTTTGGTGTATATCAATCTAGCGAAACGGCCGCGAGTGCGCCATGAGCGTGGCATGTAAATCATGTCATACATGACATGCATATCATGATTTTCATGTTACCACGTGACAGTTATGTTCGTCATACAGAAATGTCTCGTCATACCAGTTTTCGTATGCATCCCTTCATTTAAACGGCCGCGAGCGCCCCGAGACCATGTCATGTAAATCATGCTGCACATGACATGCGCGTCATAATTTGCATGTTAGGACCTGTCATTATGTTCGCCATGAACTCTTGCTATGCCAGGCCAATTTTGGTATATATGAAATTAACGGAACGGCCGCAAGAGCCCAAAGGCCGTGGAATGTAAATCATGCTGTTCATGACATGCGTGTCATGATTTTCATGATATGACCTGTCATTTATGTTCGTAATAAGGCCATGTTATGACACACCAATTTTGGTATACATCCGATTAACGAAACGGCCAGGAGAGCACAAAGTCGTGGGCGGATAGATAGATAGATAGATAGATAGATAGATAGATAGATAGATAGATAGATAGATAGATAGATAGATAGATAGATAGATAGATAGATAGATAGATAGATAGATAGATAGATAGATAGATAGATAGATAGATAGATAGATAGATAGATAGATAGATAGATAGATAGATAGATAGATAGATAGATAGATAGATAGATAGATACGCTCAAAGTCGCAGAAGTTCGCTAAGAAATGCTTCGCATTTAAAACACTGCTGATGCTCGACAGCAAGCAGACATGCACAATCACGAATACACGACGCTCCTCTTTCCGCCAGCCGTCGTCTGAGAGGAAGGTTTCTGAAAACTTGTCCAAGATATCGACCGTTACGTGCGATGAAACTCGAGTTAGCCGCCAGCTCATTCCGGCACTTAACGCAGCTTTCCCTGAACCCAAACCTGCGCATTCGTGACGCACGAACGGGCGCCGTACAGGCACGCGAGGCACTCTTGCGGTAGGTCATTCTTCTTTAGTTCTCTCGTTTCACTTGTTAAGGCGAAAGCCTTATATGTTTTATGCGAACGTGACCTTGAACGAAAAGCAGGCGTGAGAGAAATGAAGCAAAATATGTCACGTGACCGCACGAGCCGCACGTTCACTTCGTCTTGCGGCGTTCGCGTGACTAAAAAACTAAAAAAACGGCGTTCACATGATGCAAAAATAATTGCCGGGGTTTCGCGTGCCAAAACCGCAATGTGATCACGAGGCATGCCGTAGTGGCAGACTCCGAATTAATTTTGAGTCCCTGGCATTCTTTAACGAGTACGTATGCATCTAAGCACACGGGTGGTGTTCTTTGCATTTCGCCCCCACCGAAATGCGGCCGGCGCGGCCGGGTATCGAACCCGCGCGCTTGAGCTTAGCAATGCGACACCTCGCGTGCTAAGATACCACGGCGGGTCCCGCATGATGTGAAGTGTTCTGTGAAATAGACACACCAGATGGCTTTCGCCTTCCGAGCCTTCTTAGGCGAATGTGTAAAAGAGAGCTTTTGTCGTCGTCAGTTGTTGTTGTTGTTGTTGTTGTGTTGTTGTTGTTGTTGTTGTTGTTGTTGTTGTTGTTGTTGTTTATTCTATGTTCCTGCCATTAGACACTGGTTCCGTAGTGCTGCCTGCACTTGCAAAGTAAAAGCACAGCTTAATTACACTGCCGCGCGCCATCTATAGGTCGGGTGCGAAGCGGCAGATATGGCGAACACATGTTGCCCCTCTTCTCCATCAAAATCTCCCGGGATTATTTGGCCTGCAATGCCCTGCATATAAACTGTGGCTGGTAAAAAGCATCGGAACGTGTAGGTCTTCATATGAACCTTGGACAGCTATTTACCTGACTGGGAATGTGACTTCGTCTTCACTTCTCGATTCGATCTGCGCAGTACACTTTTCCTTTCCTAGCTGCGCTGTCTCCGGAGTGGTGCGAAGATATCGTGGTGCGTAAAGTATATTCGTGCATGGCCTACCTCGAGCACGTTCATGAGCAAAGCTAAAAAAGCGTCTAGTGCAGTATTTTAAGACTCGACGTGCACTCATTTGGCGGTAGAAACGGTTGGTTACTATGGATAATAAAATGAAGGTCACGCTTCCCTCACCTCTTTGCGGAACTGAGCGTTTTATACATTGATGTATGGGGGTGATTGTGCGCGCTCTTGTACTACATTTCGTGCCTTGCTAGATCCGTGCACATAACTTCGCGTATATTCGCGCTTTACCAATGTGTTCGGGGTTTTTAACATTTTATGTTTACCATATTCGACGAAAAGTAGAAGGTGCCACCTAAAAGCTCCGACAGCTCCTTTCAAAGTATATGAATACAATTTCCTTTTTACTCAATTAAATTCTACGCCCTGAGAGTAGCGGTATAAGTAGATTAGTAGGAAGTTAAAGAACGTTGCAAAATACAGGCACATTTTTTTCACAAGTAAATATGATTTGCCGATCTTTGAGTCTTATCATATACATCGCGTGAGAGGTCGATCCCAGCGATAGCACTGGCATCCGAGCCACTTCCAAGTCAGAGACAAAAAGAATAGAACATGAAATGATCGCTAAAAAGAAGGACTTCAATACTGCAGTTTAACAATCCGGCTTAATGTCTGTCTCTAGTTCTTAAAGGTTATTATAAAGGTCCTCAGTCAACATATCTGCAAATAGTGCAGTCATTATTTAACGTCTACGGAGCCCTCAGATATGGTGCCCGATCGCGATATCCTTTGACGTGTCGGAGCTTATATTTTCGCATGATCAAAATAACTGCATCAGCCAATTTCCACTCGAATTCCTGGCGGCCCCCTCGGAGATAATAAACCGGATGTCTGGAAATTGCTTCCTCTCCAATCTTTGCAGTGATCATTTGTTTTCCTTCTCAATTTCCCGACCCGGTTAGACGACGCTGCCCTCGATGATGCTCTCGTAGTCCTGCTGTCTGTGCCGTTCGTTAAGTACGTCCATGTTCAAGCAACTAGCCCGAATATATATACTAAAGAACAAATAACAAAAACCGCGAAATGCTATACAAAAAGGGATGCTATAATACGTTGTTAAAAGCTCTATAGAGGGCCCTTAATAACCTGGGAAGCGTGTGTCGACTCGTTCCGCGAGCTAGGCAGGTCGCGTGTTCTGCGGAGGCGACGCGGGTTACATCTGTTGGCGAAACGTCAAACTGGTTTGACTTCAACACTACGCACTCCCTCTTGTATGGAATTTCGCGAAATGTCACTATTTTGGTCATTTCTTATTTATTCTTTTTTTTCGGCGTTGCACATTCAAAAACGGACGGGCCGCTAAATTTTCGTCCTCGGATAAACGGATAATTCGTAACAAAACTACAGCTCAATGAAATAGGCCACTTCTGAAAAGAATCAACCTGTACGTCAGTGCTTGGAGCAGTGTCAACAACCTGGGGCTGCTTTATGTCTTTATTTATTTCTTCTATTCAGATGCCAAAACACGGGCAGGTAGGATGCGTTAGAGATTGCTATACCAAAATCATGAAAGCGATGTCGACCAACAAATAACCAATAAAAGGATAGATGCAATTAAGATCACTACGGTCACATGCATACGATCGCCAGCGTACAAATAATGCCTCTGTGGGCGGAGTCCAAAACAACTAGGGCGGTCACCCAGAACACCACCCATAGAGTCTACACAGGTATTTTCCTTGTACCTAAAGACAAGATGAGAGATCGTTCCATTAACAAATAAATGCAATATAATGAAGAATAACGACACTTATTAACTGCTGTAAACAGTCTATTAAGCCTGTGACTGCTAAAAACCCGCCAAAATCACTCTCTGCACGCTTCTGTTTTCAATGATGCAAGAACTTTGCTCCGTGTGAGAGGTCGCCTATCGGGGATGTTCGCACAGTCGAACACGCTGTCCTACTTTTACTTCGCTGCCTGTCTCATTGCACATTCAACTAGCAGTTTCAAGGCACTCCTGAGAAACTTGGTTGTTTAACGAAGAAACTGCATAGCTTTGCTCTGGCCATAATGAGTACGATTCTATAGGGTACACAAATCTTGAACAGCACTGTCCGAGCTAGTGCCTTGCCCGAATGATGACGATGGTGATGGAACTCAAATATGACTCGTACCCGCACTGGGAGATTGGCCAAGTATTGTGCATATGAGCTTTTAGGTAATATTTCGAAATATTACTAAATGATAAAAAATAAATGAAAAGAAATAAAAACATATGACAGGGACTGTAAGAATCGTGCAATTGTACTACCGTGTCAGACAGCTTAACAGTTAACCTGTACAGAACAATTTATATAGTGGTGCTAGAATGTCACCCAACCTTTTCTTTTTTTTAATCGTTTATTTATCACTACTTGTAAGGATATTTACGAAACTAGGAATTGAAATCGTATTCGTTTTATTGAGTGAATGAAACCACAAACGGCATCAAAGACGTCCCTGTGGTTAAAGCCCAGAGCCGAAGCACCGAATGTAAGTAAGATATATCTGTTGTTATGTTTAACCTTAGATTAGCAAGCGGAATATCAACAAGTTCTTTTTTTTTCTTATTACCCCTAGCTTCGTTGTTGTTCAACAAGAGCGTCAGAGCTCGTCCTCAAAATGCCGTTAGAACGTGCCATCTATTTTCAAGTTTTCTTTGCAACGAACGAGGAACGCATATGCATAATTTACTTATGTGTTTTATTTATTTACTCCGGTTCAATTTCCTGCCCAGTCTTTTTCTTTAAAGCGCAGGCAAGTGCGAAAGAGCCAGTGACGAAGACGCACGTCCATGAACTACTTCAGTGATCCACTGGCATTAAAGTGCCACTTGCAACCTGCTCGCAAGAAATAAAACTAAAACGAGGCATGCGAGAGCCCAGGCACACTGCAGTTCTCCCTCTTTTTCTTTTTTCCCCCTGTCTTTCTTTTGTTTTGTTTTTTCTTGTTGTTATAAAATCATTCAAAGCAACAATATTTTAAAAAGCACTGCTACTCTTTCCCTTTTGGATCCTGTCAGCTTGAAACTTAGAATTTGTAAAATGTGTGTTCCAAACACCGTTCCCATATTCCTGCTTTCGTTTCCTTTTTGTTACCCACCTCGTTAACTGTGTGCCACTGCAGCTGACTTGCTAAAACTTGCGCTTTCATTGCGATAAGAAACATGTGCATGCGCCATTTTAACGTGGCAGTTTACGCGCAAACTTCTGCGTCATGCCATCGTTCCTAGTGACAGAAAAGGGCTCATGGGATGTAGGCTTTGGGAAGAAACAAACTTCGACGTTTAAAATGCATAAATTTCCATGGGCTAATAATGCGATTTGACGGCACGAGCAAAACGAGAAGGTGAGCCTCGACTTTAACAAAGGACGAAAAAAAAAAAAAAGCAGATCGAGCGAAAATCTCACTGTTCTCCGCTTTCGCCAGCGAATGCGCCTAATATCCAGCGATTCGCATCCATTATTCATCAGCTGACGCCGTAAAATGGTTACAGAGCGGCGCCTTCTGCACTCACCGAAGACTTTGGAGGCGAAGATCCGGATTCTCGGACGGGTGGCCTTCGTCGAGGCGACAATGACCAAACCGGCTCTGCACAGAATCCACCAGCGTCGTCGATTCGACGGAGGAGACAATCGAAGGCTGCTTGAACGGGGCCGAAGACGTCCGATGTAATCCCAACTGCGGCACGCCGCCTTTCTTGGGCCGGGACAAAACAGCGCGTGGAAGTCGATGCACTGGAGGCGAGCAGTTGCGTCGGCGAAGAGCGCAAGCAGATCAATGCTGCGCGCCCGATCAATTGGGGTGCCCGCTCAACCCACTTCTTGCGTGCCGAGAAGATACGGACAAGATCCCGAAAGCGGCAACGCGCCTTCTTCTTCGCCGGAGAGAGTGAGGCTGTTTCAAGGTCGTCTTTGTAGGACACGTTTCCAGGGGCGATTTGCTGCAGCTGATGGTTTGCTCCGGCTGACAGCTCTTCTCGGGGCGTCACTCGTTTTTTTCTTCCTTCGAGCTCCTTATTACGGTCGTTTCACGGAAGGCTCGCTGTCAGAAGCGTCTGGATAAAGATAGGCCTCGGTGGCTCGCCGAGCACAGTTCTTGATTGGTGCTCCTCCTTGGGAACTCGCTTCACCGTGCGGAGAGATCGAGCACTGGCTTGTAGGGCGGTACAAACGAGCGAGCTATATCGCTGAGACCTCTTTGTCAACCGACACGCTGTCTGCAACTCGGTCCTTGGGTGGTAGTTGGGGCGATTAGTTGATGACACACAAACCGAAAGCACGGCACGAGAGGCGGCGAGGATGAACCGAAAGATTCCTCGGTGTCCTTGTCCTGATTAGTCCTGGAACGCTCTACGCGCCTAAGATTGTTTGCGGGCGATATATTTCACGGAAAATTGTTTGAAGACTTCAGCGGACAGCTGCAATGGAACAGTTCTTGTCGTTCGAGGACAGGAGAAAACAGACCAAGAAGCTGTTGCAGGCAGTTCTTGCCAGGAAGACGATTCAGTAGTGTAGTCTCGTCTTTTCGCGCAGGGCTTCGCGACTCACTGTGGAATGCGGGCCGTCGGTAGTTTAGCCTTTAGGTGACCTTTCTGCAAGTGCCAAGCGACGTCGTTTCTTTTCCCGTCAAATTGCAGCCAGCAGCACCGACCCCTCTGCCAAGAAGGCGCCTTTCGAACCGAGCAGACCCACCGGTGTTGGTTGGTGCGCGCACGTAACAGCTGACTGCAGGAGCCGCGCGGCAGTCCGAGGCAAGGGGAGCGCGCGATGCACACCGGCGTCACCTCCGCGGACTTCTGGCACGAGAGAGCGGGCCGCCGGCGTAGCCCTACTTTCTTCCTTTTTTTTGCTTCTTGACGGGACCTCGTCCGGCTAGCGGAGGAGGAGAAGGGCGGGTCGCCCGGTGACCACGTCACGCCGAGGAAGGGGCGGGAAAGCGGCTGCTCGTGCCCCGGCACGTGCTGGCCCCACGACGTCAGTCCTCTCTCTCACCTCTGAAGATCAAGCAAATTGACTTTGCTGTTTTCCTTCAGCGCACCAACGCTGACCCGTTCTTAGGGCAACGGCCACCCGTGCACCAACGGTGCACCTGCGGCCGTTGTCTACAAGGCGCGCAGGTCCGGCAAGCGAGCGCTTCAAGTTACAGCGGGAAACTACGAACACGAAAAAGGAAGACGACGGGTAAGCCGTTATCTATCAACAGAACCGAAAGCGCTTGTGCGCCTTTGCCTTCTTTTTTTTTTCGTCCTTGTAGTGCCGCGCTGTAATTTCAACTCTTATGAACTACCAACACGCCCACAAGAATATCGTTCTTTTGAAACGAGCATTACTGTGTGTCCATCTCGCGTGCGTGCGCTAGAAAGGCCGTGTCGGCTCGTGGCCGGAATAATTTCATCATACGTCCAGTGCCCGCAAGCTGTTACTTGCGTCCTCCGCTGCCAAAAAACTTCACCGTCATTGGCCTTCTTATTGGTGTTCAGGTACGCTGAGCACAGCGCCTGCGTTATTTCTGTGTGAAACTTAACTTTGCGTCACTAAAGAATAAAACAGCGTTAGTTTCACATGTATCACTGTAATCCTTAGAGGCAACGAACAACGGCCTCTTTCTTGCTTATTTCTTGCTCGCGCCGAACCGACGAATTTGTGGTTCGCCAGTCATGCCTGAAATTAACCTTATCGATTAAGCCACATGTTGTCAAACACGCTGGTAATATTCCAAGTAGAGGCTGTCATAGGCAGAAAATGGTTCAGTTACTTTTCGCTGGAAATTAAGCATTAATAACTTGCATGCGTAAGAAGCTGACGATGGTAACGGAGCTTCTGTCTCGATGTAGACTTTCTATTCCTTCTCCCACTGGAGCAGTGGGAGTCCCAGCTCATCGACTTCAAGCTAACGACAACTGCTGAACATCCATGGCGAGGACAGCGGCCAGGCCAAATGACCTGAAAGGAGAAGGTCACCGATACTGAAGACGACCAAACAACTTCGCTTGCTCCTGCAATATATATATATATATATATATATATATATATATATATATATAAATTTCCTCAGAAAACATGGAGACGAAAGCATAGGAAAATTAAGCAAGACGGTAGAGCACGAATAGATTTCCGTTCTCTCGACGGATGGGGCCTGGGTTCAATGATGTTCGCTTCAAGAAGCGTTCAACTCCTGTCAGCTTAGTCCAGTCTGTAAAGAGATGGTCACAGCCAGGGGCGTAGCCAGAAATTTTTTTCGAGGGGGGTTCAACCATACTTTATGTATGTTCGTGCGTGCGTTTGTATGTGTGCGTGTATATATGAGCAAGCAAAACTGAAAAATTTCGGGGGGGGGTTGAACCCCCCCAACCCCCCCCCCCTTGGCTACGCCCCTGGTCACAGCAGGTCGTCTGAGATCTTTATGGCGTTAGCTGCGAGCGACATAGCGGATAGGTAGACCTCTCGTGACCACCACAAAGGTGAAACGAACGTCGGAAAAATCATTTAAAAAAAACTTATGAAAAGGTAGCAATGGTTGGTTCTAGTTAATTGTTGTTTAAGAAATATATGATAATGAGGACCAAGTTGAGTGAAGAAAAAGTTTAGTTAGCCCTTTGGATAGTTAAATAAAAGCTAACTAAAAGGCTCAATTACACCTTGAAAGGAAAAGAAAAGTGCGTATAGGTCCGCCGTAAGTTGACATAGGAAAGTGACGTTTGGTGGATACGCATACCAGTGCTGGGCCAGTAAGGAGTCCACATAAGGACAAGAGTTCAGGGGAAGATAGAAGCTTCAGGAGATGGAGAATCCTTGAACTGTCGCTGGAGGCGCCAGCGACACCCCGTGTTCAAGGATTCTTGCCCCGTGCAATACGCTATTAGGACTAATTAAGGGTCTCATTAGACGGTAGATGCCTATAGCTTCGCTGCATATAGAACTAGGAGACGGGTTTTGGGGTGTAGGTACATGCGCAAGAGTAGATTACAATAGTGCACTGTACCCCAGTTGAGGGTAAAGGAAAGGGCGAAGTCCCTCTCTGTGCCCGCCGCGTAGCGTGCGCCGATGTATGTATGTATGTATGTATGTATGTATGTATGTATGTATGTATGTATGTATGTATGTATGTATGTATGTATGTATGTATGTATGTATGTATGTATGTATGTATGTATGTATGTATGTATGTTATATAGCTAGTTAAAGGGAGGACCGGGAGTTGGTTCCTGAGTGCTATACATTTGGCTGGTTCTTTCAGAGCTCCGTGCTCCAGCTCAGGAGCTCACCTGCACCCGGCTGAAGTCTGATCACGTGACTGCTGCTTTCCGTCTGGCGTGACATCCACCGCGGCTGCATGCACGGTGGTTCCTCTGCGACTGAGCGCCTTGTTTATCTGCAACAGAAGATGCGGTGACACGATGCCTTTGCCAGCCTCCCATTGGTCTGACGAGCGGCTGCACGTTCGGCTCGGACACGCTTTCTCTGGCTCGGATAAAGGGGGGGGGGGGGCTCCGCATTGTAGCAATACGAGTTAGAGAGAGGTGAAAGTACTCTGATATTTTCCCCTCACCTCTGTAGGATACAAGTACTGCCATTTACCTAGTGCATAGACAAAATGATACCGAAGGGTGAGGGTATCTGTGCGTTTCCTTATACCAAAACACTTCCTTCTTTCTTTTTCTTTTACCGGGATTTTCCACCAGCTTCGTGTGAATACCTATGAGCTAGTCAACTTGCGTCAGTACTGGAGCATGTTTGAGTGGTCGCACGAATTTAAATAGTTCATTGCCTTTCTTTTTAATCGAGTCGGTATTTGTCCCGCTGTGAGTATGCGTGTGCAGCCTGTGCATGCTGCGCTTCACCGCGTGCGTCACCGCACTCGCCTCGAGGCGCCACTGTAACGCACTTTGTGAGACTGTAAGGAATGCAAGGGCTTGAGTGAACAGAAACGAAAAAAAAAAAACGCGCAGGGTTCCTTATGCTTTCACCATAGACGTCTCGAAAGCGAAAGCCGACCGATGTGGCTATCTTACCGTGCACTTTATATCGACGTTCAACTTTCGCGTATTAACCTTTCACTAATTGAAAGTTCACCAACTGACTTTGAAACCAGTGAACTCGCTACTGACTTCATTTGTTTTGATTATCATCGTATCACTGTCTACGAGTGTGTCAAATTCACATACAATAATTCCAAGGCACCCAATACTACATACCAAGAAAAAAAATGAAGTAATGTGTTGTTTTGCCTGAGTTTCAGTAATTAATTGTAATTAGCATGTAATTATAAATATTTCATTATTCTGCAGCCAGTCATGTTTCATTCTGACACAAAAAGAATGAAATCATAGGCTCCAAATGTGTGCGCAATTAGCTTTTGGTTTCATTCATTTAGAGAAAACAAAAGTAATCCTATTCACGTTGGTTCTGGAACGCGCCACGTCGAACGACCCGTCGAACAACGCAGTGCCTTCAATTCGTCTAATGAGCAATGTATCTCGCTCTCCTTTGGCCACAAGTTGACAGCATAAACAAGTTGCGTACACAAACGTAGCCACCACCGCTGAAGGGGATAACTAACTTTCACTAATAACTACTCAACTCACTGTTCACTTAATTTGGTTTCATTATCATCATATAATATGCACAGTCATGCTTGCACCTGCTTCTGTGTGGTTTGGGCTTCCCTGGACGTCACGTGATCTTTTTTTCCTCACTCTCTAACGCCGGCTTTTCGTTCAAGGCCACGTTCGAATGAGTAGGTTTTCGTATTAATAAGAAAAACTTCGCGGGCCGTTTCCACTTACACGACCGTCATATTTCGCGGCTCTCACTTCTTTTCCCCCTGGTTTTCCACGCAGTAAATGCACTGCTCCTGCAGCGCGTGCGGCCCCGATCCACGTCCGTGACGTCGTGCTGTAAGGGCAAAACGCTTGCACCGTTCTGGGCAAATGTGAACGCTCCTTGCGACGCTGACTAACGCTTACCTTTATAACGTCACAGCAGCTATCGTCTTCGTGAACACAGTTTTGCCTCCTCGCGAAACGAGAGCATCGGATCCAAGAGGCGCTCGCTCCAAATGACGTCACAAACCGCGGCATGGGATGGTGTCGCGGACTTGCACAGATGAGAGCGCGTAGACGCTAGAATCTTTTAGCAAGTTACGGGAATACGGTACGCAAAAACGGTAAGGCAGTACGGCCACGCTCCTTCTCTCCCTCTTGTTGTGCTTAAAGGGACACTAAAGGCAAATATTAAGTCGACGTTGATTGTTGAAATAACGGTCCAGAAACCTCGTAGTGCTACCTTTGTGCCAAGGAAATGCTTATTTTGAAATAAAATCACGTGTTAGTGGTCCGCATCGCGTTAGCGCACTTCAAGTCACCCGCCTGAAAGCGTTGTTTCTCACGTCACTGCTGCCGTGCCCAACGTTGCCCGCCTTTACTGCGCGGTGGCGTGCACTGGCGGCGGGCGCCATTCGGGCATCCGGCAACATCACATGCATGCGGTATTTTGTCGAACTTTCGGTCAGAGAGACTTTCACGATCGCGCAAAATACACGCGGCAGTACGCGATCCCGAAAATACCACTGAGATGCGACCGCGTGAGCGAAGCAGCGTGCCGGGCCAAGCGCAGTTCGGTGAAAACGGAACCTTTGAACCACGCGCGTCGTTCCCCATGGCAACGCCAAATAGGTTCTTTTTTCCATAGATCAAACA
The DNA here is from genome assembly GCF_013339695.2 of Rhipicephalus sanguineus. Taxonomy (NCBI): domain Eukaryota; kingdom Metazoa; phylum Arthropoda; class Arachnida; order Ixodida; family Ixodidae; genus Rhipicephalus; species Rhipicephalus sanguineus. The sequence goes on from NC_051179.1 coordinate 12,252,125, forward strand.
GAAACGAACAAGCAGCATTTTATTACGTCCCTTGATGCACGGAAGGTTCTTTTTTTTATTGCAGCTAGTTTGATTACTAGTGATTAATTGTAGTCGAACTCTCTCACGTCATCGGGATCATTTCTAAAATGTACCGCTCGCGGCGCTCATCGTGTGATACATTTAGCTTAATTTCTCGGTAAGTAGGGCACTGCTGTTGATAACATTGCCGTTTTAGACGTCTTACATTGAGCTTTCACTCTGACATAAATTGTTATTTGCCTTTTGTGTACTTTTAACCCGCTTCCAGTTCCAATGACAGTGCGCCCCATGAACGACAGGTTCCTCATTAACAATGCGTGGGCTGACAGGCAACAATGAGGCGTGACAACCGCACAGTAATTTTTGAAAAAGCTTTTGTGGTGTTTGGGTGCCTTCACCGGCAAAAGCACAGCGAGCGAGAAAGGGGGAGCGCTACCGTACGGCCTTACCGTATCTGCGTACCGTATTTCCGTAACTTGCTAAAAAACTCTATTAGAACATGTTCGTTCGGATGATAGTGGCGCAGGAAGTCGTGAGGAAACGAAACACTCTCAAATGAAACGGTCTCATGAAACATCGAGTACTCGCTGTATTACTGTTTCTTAATGTTTTTTCTTTTTTTTTCCGCGTATGTGGCACCGGTATAGCATGCAAATGTTGTACTTTTTTTTTCAACGTTGTAGCGTTAAGCTGCCGGTCATGTAATACCGGCCGTGTGAAATCCAACCCATTTTTTATTCTACTGTAAATTTTCTTCTCATGATCAGGGTCTCTTGTAAATATTTTTCGTTGATGAGGTACTCCTGGACATATTCAAGGGGCTGACTGTCAATAAATAATAAGTGTTCTCTAGCCGGGCTATTGAACAATAGTATTCTGCAATTAGTAACCGTGCACTTACACATCTGTTGGCCGAGGTCTTGAATCATTTCTTGAAGGTCACCCTGAACATTACTGAACAAAACAATGTAACCTGCAAACCGCATATTCCTGACACAATTGCCATCTCACTCCTAAAGTAATTACTCTAAATTGCATACCAATGGCTTCCATACTTCGTATAAACATGTAGTGGATAGCACTAGAAAGATTGTGCTTGCATACTTGCTTGCTCTCTTATAGGCTGTGCGTATTTACTCTCTGCTGTCCTGGAGCGGTGGTCCTGTGGAGATATTCATGTATATGCTTCCTATACTCCTTCACAACACGCAATGCCTCCGCGATTGATGATAACTCTATTGATTCATAGACATTTTATTCGGTCATTCAAGATAAAAAAAAATTGCCACCCACTGACAAGAGTAGCAAACGAAACACATACTGGTTTCTAGGAAAGCTGTCTTTCACCTACACCTAGTATTAATGAGAACTAACAGACAATAATGCCACGGAAATGCCACAAATGAAAACGAGCCCTTAAAGGTCATCTTCGTACCTACACCTAGTGAATTTTAGGGGCAAAGCACGTTAGGGTCTCGGCTTGTCGGTGCGTCATGTCGTCGTCACGGTCCATCATAAACGGGTATGTGGCACAAAAAATGAGTAAATCCCACTACTCGCCACCGGTCCATACTATGCATATTATGAGTTAGAGGTTTGTCGTTACTGCCTAAAACATTATGTTTGGCTCAGCAGCGGTGTCGGAATACCCGACGAAGTTTACCAAGGCGCTCAAGTTTCTTATCTAAAACCAATATTAATGAGAACTAACAGACAATAATGCCAAGGAAAGTATAGGGGATGTTATCTGTAGTGGTTAGGATATAAATGTGAAGAAAGTAAAGTGGACGAAAAGATAACTTGCCGCCGACAGGGACCGGAGCCGGCGAGTCGCGGCCGCAGCTGATTTCGTTCGCTCAAACCACGGCTGAGAGCAGCACGTTCGCTGGCGCGCGATTGCGCTAGTCGCGTGGTTCTTTTTGTATTTCGCGGGCTTTCTTTGCAGCTTGGAATAAATGGTATACGTGAGACTTCCTTAATCGCAAGTAGTACAATGGGGGTTTCTGAAGACGCTCTCGAACTTTGCCAGTCGCATTTCTTGCCTGGAGTCAATATTTAGCATTTTAGTTAAATCATCCTAATTAACAAATTAATTATTTGCAAAACAAAACATTGTCTGTAGTGTGCAAGGTGGCTGTCAGCAATTTGCAACTGATTTCACTCGCCTGCCTCTAACATTGTATTTTTTAACCCTTGGCTAAAGATAGCAGGGACACCCGGTGTGGAGGCAAGCACGATTGTGTTATTTCTTTATACGTATTAAACTTCTACAGAGAATGCGTACTACGAATCCTTGATCGGAAAATTAGGAATATTGGAGTGACAATTCATTGAATAACGGTAACGAATATGCGCTGTGCAGATGACACCGCATTACTAGCAAGAAGCACTTAAAAAAAAAAAATTGCAGGAATTTTGCACTAAGTCGCGCAAAGCTTGTCACCGCGAAGCTGCATGGTCGATCCTTAAGTCTAGGCTGACGCCGCTTGCTGCTATGTTGTAACTGGTTCTTGCTAAGTTGCAAGTCTATATGTTGTTTGTCTCTGTTTATTTCAATTTCTTTCTTTCTCTCTCTCTTCTTTTCTATTTCTATCTTTGTATCTCTTTCTTTCCTTTCTTTGACTCACTCTCTCTATTTCGCACCTGCTTCCTCTTTCTATCTTTTTTCTCTCTCTGTTTCTTTATTTCTCTTTCTTTGATTCTCTCTATTTCTTTTCTCTTTCTGCATTTCTTTCTCTCCATTTCTCTCTTTCTAATTCTTTCTATGCTATGCTTTATTCTCTCCCCTCCTCCTTTCCCTCCTCCTCGCCCTAACTTCCCTTTCCTATATACAAGGCTATGCCATGTTCTGTCAGCATGCCTGGATATCCGAGTGGTTAAGCCGCTTGCCTTCTGGTCGTGGGTACGCGGGTTCGAATCCCGCCGCCTCGTGAGCTATTTTTTTTTTCGCAAGATTTCCTCTCTTTCTTTCCCTCTATTTCTTTCTCTCTCTTCACCCCATTGCTATACGCCGGACAAATCGGCGCAATTAGCCCAATTTCTGTGGCACATACCCATTCGTGAGGATCATATTTTTGGGCCATGACATTACGCCGAGCTAGAACAGCTGTTAAAAAATCCGGTTCCAGACACTGGGGCCTCTCAACCAAGTTTGCGACATTTGTCAGCAAACGAGCGAAGACCAGTTGCAGTGTCTATTCTCCACAAGGTTATTGGGGTTGTCTCGGCGTCTTTGTGGGCGGACTGGGCGGCATCATCAGTGAGATCGTAACCCACAATGCCACAATGCCCCGGCAGCCATTGGAATATAACGCCATGTCCCTTCGACAAATCTGGCAGATCCCACGTACCGTGGGAATCGATGTTATGCGAAGCATGGGCGGGACGGTGACTTTGGCGTAATTTTTCACATTGAGCAAAACTTTACGGAATGACACAGAAATATGGATGTGGTATACGCACACTCATATGTTGAAGAGTCGCATATATATTATATAACCAGTTGTTTACAGTTGCGTAACGATGGCAACATCAACATGGGTGTTACCAACACCAGATACGGTAAGCTGATATTGTCACGTGGTCGTGACGTCGACGAAGACAGCAGTCGGCGTTTGCAGAAGGAAACTGTTTATTTGGCCGAACTTGTGGCCGGGAAAATGAGAACTAGAACTACAGCAATACACGCTGTACAATGATAGCGGCGAACAGGGCGTCGTCCATCGATCAACTGACAAGCGATCAAGCGCGTCGGCTTTTATACAGGCGCTATCGAACTTTCCAGCAATATCGCTGGTGGCGGCGTTATCTCTAGACAAAGCTGGAACATTCGCGTGCGGCGCGCAATCTTAACAAACCGATCTACAACAATCGCGACGCTTCTAGAACACTACTTCGCGGACAGCGTCGAGCGTTTGATAACCGTCCCTGCCGGTCAAACCCGAATACATCAAAACAAGACAAGAAGTGGGCGTGGCATTGCCCCCCTCTGAAAAAGCATCGTCCCGATGCTTGTGAAAGAACATAGAAGAGGAAAAAACAAGTGCATACACAACTAAATTACAATAAAAAGGAAAAGATAGAGTCCCCAGGCTCGCTAACGCGCAAAAAAACGGCTTAAGGCGCACGACATGGACGATTTCAGGTCGCGCACGGCGCTGCTGAGAGTTCGTAATGCCGTCAGGGACAACCTCATAGTCGAGTGCGCCGAGGCGTCGAAGTACCCTGTACGGTCCGAAGTATCGTCGAAGAAGCTTCTCACTAAGTCCTCGTCGGCGTATTGGCGTCCATACCCATACACGGTCACCGGGCTGGTATTCCATGTGGCGTCGTCGAAGGTTGTAGCGGCGACTGTCAGTCGTCTGCTGGTTCTTGATCCGTAGGCGGGCGAGCTGTCGTGCTTCTTCGGCGCGCTGTAGGTAGGTGGTCACGTCGATGTTTTCCTCGTCGGTCACGTTTGGTAGCATGGCGTCGAGCGTCGTTGCCGGGCTCCGTCCGTAGACCAACTTGTATGGCGTCATCTGCGTCGTTTTCCTGTACGGCCGTGTTGTACGCGAAGGTCACGTACGGAAGGATGGCGTCCCACGTCTTGTGTTCGACGTCGACGTACATGGCCAGCATGTCGGTGATAGTCTTGTTTAGACGCTCGGTGAGGCCGTTGGTCCGTGGGTGGTACGCTGTGGTGCGGCGGTGGCTTGTGTGGCTGTATTCCAAGATCGCCTGAGTTAGGTCAGCCGTGAACGCCGTACCTCTGTCGGTGATGAGAACCTCTGGGGCGCCGTGTCGCAAGACGATGTTCTCCACGAAGAACTTGGCTACCTCGGCGGCGCTGCCTTTGGGCAAGGCCTTTGTCTCGGCGTAGCGGGTGAGGTAGTCAGTCGCTACGACGATCCACTTGTTGCCGGAAGTCAACGTCGGGAACGGCCCCAGTAGGTCCATCCCGATTTGCTGGAACGGCCGGTGAGGTGGTTCGATTGGCTGCAGAAGTCCCGCTGGCCTAGTCGGCGGTGTCTTCCGTCGCTGGCAATCTCGGCAAGTCTTGACGTAGTGGGCGACGTCGGCAGCAAGGCGTGGCCAGTAGTATTTTTCCTGTATTCTGGCGAGCGTGCGGGAAACACCGAGGTGTCCAGCCGTCGGGTCGTCGTGTAGGGCCTGGAGGATTTCTGGTCGCAATGATGAGGGCACGACGAGAAGGTAGTCGGTTCGAAGTGGCGAGAAGTTCTTCTTAAGGAGAACGCCGTTCCGTAAGAAAAACGACGGCAGTCCTCGCTTGAATACCTTCGGGACAACGGCGGTCTTGCACTCGAGGTACTCAATAAGGCCCCACAGTTCCGCGTCGGCCCGTTGCCTTTCGGCGAAGTCGTCGGCACTTATAGTTCCGAGGAAGCAGTCGTCGTCGTCGTCTTGCGCGGCGCGTCGACGGGGGCACGAGACAGGCAGTCGGCCGTCAGAGTGTTTTCGTCCGGACTTGTACACGACGGTAATATCGAATTCTTGAAGCCTGAGACTCCATCGTGCGAGACGACCTGAAGGTCCTTCAAGTTAGCTAGCCAACATAAGGCGTGATGGTCACTGACAACTTTGAAGGGCCTGCCATAGAGGTAGGGGCGAAACTTTGAGGTAGCCCAGAGAATGGCAAGGCATTCCTTTTCTGTTGTGGAATAGTTTGCTTCTGCCTTGGATAGTGACCGGCTAGCATAACTGATAACCCTTTCAAGCCCGTTAGTCTTTTGCACAAGGCCGGCACCGAGTCCTACGCTGCTTGCGTCGGTGTGTATTTCCGTATCGGCGCAATCGTCGAAATGAGCAAGTATGGGTGGTGTCTGCAGGCGTCGTTTAAGTTCTTGAAAGGCTTGCACTTGCGCCGTTTCCCACCTGAATTCCACGTTATTCTTCGTGAGAAGCGTCAGTGGTTCGGCGATCCGTGAAAAGTTTTTGACGAAGCGTCGGTAATAGGACATAAACGAGAAATCGGCGCACGGCGTCTTGTCGGGGGGTGGCGCAAATCGGCGATGGCAAGCTGTTTTCCGCGGGTCTGGGCGCACTCCAGACTTGCTGATCACATGACCCAGAACAAAGGAGCTCGTCATACGCGAATCTCGAACTTTTCTGGCTTCAGGGTCGTCCAGAGGTCTTGATTGCTTGAAGTACTGCCTCAAGCCGCCGGAGATGCTCGTCGAAGGTCGAGGAAAACACGACGACGTCGTCCAAATACACAAGGCACGTCTGCCACTTCAATCCGGCCAGTACGGTGTCCATGACACGCTGGAACGTCGCAGGTGCCGAGCAAAGACCGAAAGGCATGACGTTGAACTCAAAGAGGCCGTCGGGTGTTATAAAGGCAGTCTTTTCTCGGTCTCTCTCGTCGACTTCGATTTGCCAGTAGCCGGTCTTGAGGTCCATCGACGAAAAGTACGTCGCGTTGTGAAGTCGATCCAGGGTGTCGTCTATTCGTGGGAGGGGGTACACGCCTTCTTCGGATTTTGTTCAGGCGCCGATAATCAACGCAGAAGCGCAGTGTCCCGTCCTTCTTCTTCACTAACACCCGGGTGACGCCCACGGACTCTTGGACGGTTGGATGATGTTGTCGCGTAGCATCTCGTCGACTTGTTTCTTTATCGCGTTCGCGGCTCTCGAGTAGAAACTCTGTAGGGGCTCTGACGGAGTGGTCGAGAATTTTCTTTCTGTTATAATGCGGTGCTTCGCGAGGGGCGTTGTCGGACCCGCGATGACGACGAGAAACAGTCCTTGTATTGCAAGAGCAGGGTTTTGAGCTGGTCTTGCTTGGCCTTCGAAAGGATCGGGTTGACGTCAAAATCCGGTTCGGGACCTCTATTCGTCGAAGCAGGTTCGGCAGCATCGAAGAGGGCGAAAGCATCGCTGGCGGCTACACATTCGTCGATGTAGGCAACCGTCGTACCAAAGTTGAGGTGCCTATATTCGTGGCTGAAGTTTGTCAGCACTACTTTTGCTTTACCGTCACGCAGCTCGGCTATACCTCGTGCGACGCATATTTGACGGTTCAGGAGTAGGTGCTGATCACCCTCGATGACGCCTTCAAGGTTCGCAGGTTTTTCGGTGCCGACGGAAATAATGACGCTGGAGCGAGGCGGAATGGTCAACTGCTCTTCTATCACATTCAATTCATGGTTGCCTGGCATCGCGTGGGGTGGGAGCGCTTTGTCCGAGTTCAGTGTTATCGACTCAGACCTCAGGTCGATGACGGCGCCGTGGTCACTTAGGAAGTCCATTCCAAGTATCACATCCCTGGAGCAGTTTGTAGGATTACAAAGCTCGCAGGATAAGTCCGGTTATTGATGGTGAACTCTCGCCGTGCAGACACCAATCGGCGTTATCAGGTGGCCTCCAGCTGTCCGGATTTCGGGTCCACTCCAAGCGGTCTTTGCTTTCTTCAGCTTGTGGCGAACGATCCACTAAAGACAGAATAGTCGGCTCCGGTGTCGACGAGGGATGTGACGCTGTGGCCGTCGATAAGAACGTCGAGGTCGCTAGTTCGTCGTCTCGCGTTGCAGTTAGGTCGTGGCGTGGGGTCACGGCTGCGTCGGTGTGTTCCGCCGCTTCCATTTTGCGTCGTCGGGTCTTCTTCAGACCGCGAGATTTCGTCGTCAGGGGTCTGTCTGGTTCGCGTCGTGGTTCTGAAGGTTTTCGTCGCGGCGTCGTCGTCGGCGGCGGAGGATCTTCGGGAGTTCGTCGTACAGCAACCGCACCTCCATCGGTTGCTGGCCCTTAGTTTTCCGGATACGGGCTAGGCGACCGGCCCCGGTTTGGGCCAGTGTACGGCCGGCGGTGCGGTGACATGTAGCGGCCGGCGACGGCGAGCGGGAAGGTCGTCGTTCTTGCCACTGTGTTCCGATGAGGTAGTCGGTCGATGTTCGCGCGGCCGTTCGCCTGGTTGCGGGCGCGGCGCGTTGATAGCGAATCCCCGTAGTCCCATCTGTCGGTACTGGCAGCGGCGGTACGTGTGGCCGGCCTCTCCGCAGTGGTAGCAGAGCGGGCGGTTGTCGGGGGCACGCCAGAACATCGGTCTTCCTCGGGGTGCTGCGCTGGCCGACAGGTGGTCGGTAGGGCGTCGGTGGAGGCGGCGGCGTCTGGCGACGGTACTGCGGCGGTGTGGCGTCTTGGCGGGGGCGTGGAGGAGGAGCATGACGGCGGGCTGCAGCAGCATAGCTCATAGCTTGCGGCTGCGGCTCTGCTAGCTGAGGCGCGCCGAGTAAATGCTGGATCTCCTGGCGCACGACGTCGGCGATGGACTCTACTTGAAGGGTGCGAACGGAGGTAGAAATTTTTCGCAACTCCTCTTGCACGATTGCTCGAATGTCTCACGCAGGTCGGCGGTCCTAGGGCTTGAACGTCGGCGTAGCTTGTAGCCGATAAGCTGCGGTTGTATTGCCGCGTTCGCATCTCAAGCGTTTCTCGATCGTGGAAGCCTCCGATGCGAATTCAGCGACCGTCTTCGGCGGGTTCCTTATCAATCCAGCGAAGAGTTCCTGTTTGACACCCCGCATGAGGAACCTCACTTTCTTCTCTTCGGGCATACTTGGGTCGGCGTGTCGAAACAGGCGATTCATCTCTTCCGTGTAGATGGCAATATTTTCGTTGGGCAGCTGCACACGGGTCTCCAGCATAGCCGCGGCCCGTTCCTTGCGGACCACGCTCGTGAACGTGCTTAGGAACGTCGTCCGAAAGAGATCCCATGTTTGTAGGGCGGATTCTCGGTTCTCGAACCACGTCCTCGCGGCGTCTTCTAGGTAGAAGTATACGTGGCGCAGCTTGTCCTCGCAGTTCCAGTTATTAAATGTTGAGACCCTTTCGAAAGTCTCGAGCCAAGTCTCGGGGTCTTCACATGGCGAACCACGGAACGTCGGCGGCTCCCTGGGTGGCTGCATCACGATCGCCGTAGGGGGCACTGCGTCAGTCATCGTCTCGGCGGTCGATGTGACGATCTTCGGCTGCCTGGCGTTTCGGGAAGGAGCCCGTACTCTGGTTGCAGTCCCTTCTGCCGGCGGCTGGTTCGAGGATCCGGGTTGTCCTTAGAGTCGTCTTCTTCGCGGCTTGGGCTTGGGTCAGCGCTCCGCGGTGGCGTCCGGATCATGAAGCAGCACCTCCACCAGATGTCCGTGGTCGTGACGTCGACGAAGACAAGCAGTCGGCGTTTGCAGAATGAAACTGTTTATTTTGGCCGAACTTGTGGCCGGGAAAATGAGACTAGAACTACAGCAATACACGCTGTACAATGATAGCGGCGAACAGGGCGTCGTCCGTCGATCAACTGACAAGCGATCAAGCGCGTCGGCTTTTATACAGGCGCTATCGAACTTTCCAGCAATATCGCTGGTGGCGGCGTTATCTCTAGACAAAGCTGGAACATTCGCGTGCGGCGCGCAATCTTAACAAACCGATCTACAACAATCGCGACGCTTCTAGAACACTACTTCGCGGACAGCGTCGAGCGTTGATAACCGTCCCTGCCGGTCAAACCCGAATACATCAAAACAAGACAAGAAGTGGGCGTGGCAATATGTAGTGCTTTATTCTTCAATACTGGATAGCGCGAATCCGAACAGGACAAAGATGGAACACAGATGCACAGGATAGGCGTTACTCGCAACTAAGTTTCATTCAGGAAAGTTTCCCTAGATATCTACGCAGCCCAGTGGCACGCGCAGGCGCACTGCACGTACGTTACACTCACAGTTACTGTTGTTATGCTTATACTTGTCCGTTATGACGGCGAACGCACGCACGTTTCACGAATCCGTGTGTATGTGTAGAAGGGGTTCTTGACAGTTATTGAACAAGGTCATCATCACCGTGATCAGTGAGCACCAGCAGCTGGACCGAACTTGTTAATCAGATCCGTTCGTGATCGCGGCTACGAGGAGTCTAAGTGTAGTGAAGTGCGAGGTATAGTGCAGCTGGTGGAAATTCTGGATGCCCCTTACGATGAAATGATCTATGATGCCTCCTATCGTGGACACGGTAGCGAGGTCTTTTGATACCCCATCGACATCCAATCCGTCTTTCACGCAGTATAAGGACCAAGCGTTGCTGGGTCTTGATAAATCAATGTTGAAGTCACCGGTAATGACTAGAGGCCTGGTTTTCTAAGCAAATTTATTGCAGGAAGCATTGATGCCGGTTTTTGCGTAATCCACGTGGTCCACGTTGCGGACCACGTGGACGAGTGTATGGTAGTTGAGCGTCTTCCAGGGGTGTTCTGTCTTCAGTTTCCTCACTTTCCTTGCGTCCGCCGCGGTGGTGTAGCGGTTACGGTGCTCGGCTGCTGACCCGAAGGTCGCGGGTTCGATCCCAGCCACGGCGGTCCCATTTTGATGGAGGCAAAATGCTAGTTCCCCGTGTTCTGTGCAATCTCGGTACACTTTAAAGTATACCCAATGGTCAAAATTTCCGGAGCCCTTGGCTACGGCGTCTCTCATATCATATCGTGGTTTTAGGAGATAAAACCCCAACAATTATTATTATCACTTTCCTTGCGTGTCATTGTGTGTGCTCGCGGTTACTGGGTTGGTTGAGACTCTCTATCACCTGTGGCACATACCCGCATAACACTAACTCTGGTTTACGGGTATGTGCCACACGTGACTGAGAGAAAGGGTTTCATGACGTACGCGGCAGGTATTTTGCGTTATTCATGTCATGACCAGTGAATCGTGTTCGTCATACACGAATCCCCTGCTATGCCAATTTTGGTATAAAACAAGTTACGGAGATGACCAGGAGAGCGTCCAGACGTAGTCGGCTAGATAGATAGATAGATAGATAGATAGATAGATAGATACGTAGATAGAAACGGCAAAAGTGCCTGAGGTTCGCTAAGAAATGCTTCGCATTTAAAATCCGGCAGATACCACGCACTGTGGGAATCGATGTAATGCGAAGCAGCCAGCAAAGAGCTGCATACATCGCCTTGTTTGTCTTTGAGGCAAATGAATTCATTCGTGTCATGACGTCCAGTGCACTATATATCGCATGTTTGTCACGTATGCATGCATGCATGAACAATCTGGTATATACCACGCTAATGAAACGTATATTCTGGTATATACAATGCATGACCTGTCATTTATGTTCGTCACGCACTCATGTCATGCCATACCAGCTTTGTACATATCCGCTTAACAAAACCGCGGGAAGGGCCACAAGACAGTGTCATATAAATCATACTATACATGATATGAATATGATGATTTGCATGTTAGGTCCTATCATTGATGTTCGTCGTACAGTCACGTCACGCAATACCAATTTTAGCGTATATGAAGCAAGCGAAACGGCCGCAAGCGCACCATGAGCGTGGCATGTAAATCATGCCATACGTGACATGCAGGCCCGTAGGCAGGAATTTTTTTTTTTTTTTGGGGGGGGGGCACTTACTGATAACCTTGTCCATTTGAGAAAAACACCCATTTTCATTGTTTATTTTTGGTAAAAACACCTACCTGACCAAAATTTCGAGGGGGGGGGGGGACGAGGGGGGCTAGGGCCCCCCTTCCTGGCTACGGGCCTGGTGACATGCATATCATGATTTTCATGTTACTACCCGTGATTTATGTTCGTTGAACAGTCGAGTCATGCAATACCAATTTTGGTGTATATCAAGCCAGCGAACACGCCGCCAGCGCACCATGAGCATGGCATGTAAGTCATGCCGTAGATGAAATGCATGTCATGGTTGTCATGTTCCCACCTGTCACTTGTGTTCGCCATACATTCTTGTCATTTCATACCAATTTTGGTGTATATCAATTTAACGAAACGGCCGCAAGAGCACCATGACCGTGGCATGTAAATTATGCTGTACATGACAAGCATGTCATGATTTTCATGTTATGACATGTCATTTATGTCCGTCATACAGTCATGTTATACTATAGCAACTTTGGTATACATCCCATTAACGAAACGGCCAGGAGAGCACAAAGTCGTAGGCGGATAGATAGATAGATAGATAGATAGATAGATAGATAGATAGATAGATAGATAGATAGATAGATAGATAGATAGATAGATAGATAGATAGATAGATAGATAGATAGATAGATAGATAGATAGATAGATAGATAGATAGATAGATAGATAGATAGATAGATAGATAGATAGATGTTGGTATTTTTCTAAACATCAAAATCCGGCAGATCCCTCGCATTGTGGAAATCACTTTCATGCGAAGCAGTCAGCGAGTAGCAGCCTATGCCGGATTGTTCGCTTTGAGCCAAGCTTTACGAGGTGGTTTGACGCCTTCGTGTAAATTGAGTATATAGTTGTGCGCATATCGTGTGCTTACCAGGAACGTCGCGTACACTGGTGTGTGAAGGGTAGTTCATGGACCGATGTAACGTCGGCATTCGCGTTAGAGCAGAGACGTCAGTTTCATCGCCACGAAGTGCACGCCTTGGTGCGACAATGTACATATCACAAGTATCTGGCGTATTCGCGCAATGCTTGACCATAGCTTGCGGAGTCATAGATATGTAATGTTCGTTACATCCATAAAAAAGCGGACAGGCGCCCTTCATTGGAGGGGGGGCCCTCAGAGGGCGGCGACCTATATACATACATACACACACACATACAGCCCCTCCTTAAGAAATGGAAGGGGGGGCCGGGCCCCCCCGAGCCCCCCCCCCCCTGACTTTAAGCCCTGGACATTTCCACACCAAATGTTGTTGTTCTGGCATGACTTTTGTACAGGGTGTTTTGCCGAAACAGTTTTAAGTACTGGCGTGGCTGTGTGGTAGAGTACTTGACCGCCATGCAGAATGCCTGGATTCGATTGCGGCTCGAGCTGTGATTTTTATTCTTTGCTTCCATCGGGATATTCAACGCATCGACAACACCGCCGATCCCGGCACCACATTTTCTGTGGCGCGAGCTCCTTCACACTGCCAGGTGAAGATTCCCAAAGTCTGGATTGATATAAACTGAGAATCACTTGTGGCGCATACCCGAACGCCATGGGCCTGGGTAGGCGGGCATGTGCCGCACGTGACTGGTGGAAAGAATTTCATGACGTACGCGACATAGAAGGCACGTCATTCATGTCATGACATTTGGATCGTGCTCGTCATACATTCACGCCCTCCTATGCCGATTTTGGTGTGCACCAAACTAAGAAGACGACAACCAGAGCGCCAAGACGTAGGCGGCTAGATAGATAGAAACGGTCAAAGTGCCTTTGGTTCGCTAAGAAATGCTTCGGATCTAAAAAGACTGAAGTTATGACAACAAGCGAAGAACAGAGCATTGATAAACAACGACACCGTCTAACGTCCTCTATACGTTCCTTGGCTTGATCGTATTCTGGTTGTGATTAAGGCTGTGGGGTCTGAAGATGACAGGCGGTCATAGAACACACGGATATAGTACACGCCGTCGTGTGAACGAACACGTGGACATTTGTTAACTGATTTTACAACGGCGATCTCGCCAGCCGAATCTAATAAAAAATGGCTGCGGCTTAGCTCGGCAAGGCCTGGTTATGCAAGCGAAGGCTTGTCTACTCGGTTATGCTTGTTTACCCTCGTTGCCGAAGCACAGTTTACCGAACGATATGGCTAGTCGAACGTTCCGTACTGCGTGCACTCAATACCGTCGTTTAATCAGTTTCCGAAGTCGCCGCAGTCGACGCGAGAAACGCCATGTCCCCTAAACAAACCACCAACAGACGCTCGCGCTCGCGTGCTCCTCTGCTAGCAGATGCGCGCTCTCCTTGCATTTTCACCTCGGCATTCGGAGTGGTAGACAGACGAGCCGACGAACGCGTTCCCTGTAGGCTCGTGCACAACTGCAACATCACAACTTAATTTCGCGTGGCTTATCACGAGGTATCCGTTCTTCGCTTCAAGGTCACAAGGAGGTATACAGCGCGCGACTAGGCTAGTAAACGTTTCGCTTTAATAACTAGTAACATGACAAATAATACAATACAACACACAGAGAACATAACACATACATTGTACCGCGAATGCGGTGTCGCCGACATCCGACTCACCAGGAGGGCCCGTGGGCACGAGCCGCGGTATCGCGCCCACGGACCCTCCCGGGAGCCAATCATCGCCGATCACGCCAAGCCCCAAAAGTGGCGGCTTACTTCGCTTCCCACCAAGCGGCGCCACCGCGCGACCACAGCGCCATCTCTCGCTCAGTCACTAAACTACGACTAATCCGCCGGACGCGCGTGCGCCATGAGGCGAAAACGACTATACAGAGGGTGATAGCACCCACACAAGGTTGCGTCTGATAAGCAAAACGAGCCCTTAAATTCGCATTATCTATTATTGTTAAACTATTATTGTTAATGCTCTACACCATCTATTATAATAGATGTTGTATTATACTACATGTTATAACAGATGTTGCGGAACACCACGTCTTCCCGAAATTCACAATACTAGACGTAGAAGAAAACTATTCAAATGAAATTCAATGAAGAATAGTATTAGGAAAGAGAGCATTGAATAGACTTTCAAAGGTTATGAAAAACAAAGATGTCAGCCTCAAAACTGAAGTTTACCTGGTAAGCGCGCCTCGGTCTACCCGTGGTGATGCATGGATGCTTGTCATGGACGTTGCGGAAATATGAAACAAAATAAAGCTGCTAGATTCGTTTGAACTATAGTGCCGGTGTAGAGTTTCGAGAATGCCATGGACTGTCAAACGGACAAATATCTCGATCATAAGCAAGATCAATCCTTAATGCTCTTTCGAAACATAGGTAATGAAACTGAAACGTTCTCATTTTCATTATTTTGGTCATATCATTCGAGGTATACCATGCAGTTGAATAGAGCGAAAGTTAATGCTAACCGATGTGGAAGGTCAGAGAAAATGAGGCCGCCAATGCACAGGTGTCATTCCACAGGGAAACGTCTAAAGATGGCCTCAATTCCAGGAACTTGTATTAGCAGGTCTCATCGACGTTTATGTGCTCATGATGTCTCCAGAAGTCGCGAGCGGCTCGACTCGACAGCACTTAACAACGATTCGTATGCAGTGAAAGTGCATGGTTAAATATCTGGAAAAGTTTGGGTAGGAGTAGCCTCTCTGGTAAGCTTTCCTCAACACTACTCGTCCGGGGCGCCGCCTACATATATACGTTGATAGCTCGGTATACAAATGGGTGGCAGCGTCAAGCATATGAAAGGTAACCTTAGCCTTGGGCATAGGCGGGCGCCCCCCCCCCCCCCATTTCATTTAAGGGGGGAGCCAATTATGTCCCTTGACCTTTCACGTCGTTCTTTAATGCGCAGGGTTATGGCTACGCGTCTGTTTTCACAAAAATCACACCATCTCCCGCTAAAGGGGACCATGAGGCGATGCGAAGCAGTGTTTCGGCATGTAGAGCCCGCGTTTCAGAGGTGGAGTGGTGAGGGGGAAAGGGGAAGTGGAGAGGGGAAATGGAGAGGGGAGAGGTGATATGGAGAGGGGGAGGGGGAGAGGGGGAGGGAAAGGGAAATGAGAGGGGAAATGGAAAGGGGAGAGGTGATGTGGAGAGGGAAAGGGGAGAGAGGGAGTGGAGAGGGGACGTGGAGAAGGTTTGCGCATGCGCAGTAAGGGTGCCACGCCGCACACCACCACCACCACCACCACCGGATTGAACTCCGCTATAAGATGCTTCACATCTAATGATGGCGACCAAGGACCCCTGATATTGCATTCAAATAACCGTTTACTTCCCATCTTTCCTCCGCAAAGCCGGGGACCAATGCCAGGCCTTTGTAAGAAGCGCGTCATCCCTTCATTTCCATTTTTGTATACATTGCGGAACTCATTTGTCATTTTCTTTCGGAATCGGAATGGGGAAGGAGGGGGGGGGCGGGTGCTGCGCTGAAACTTCGCCCGCCCTAATGAAGAACCCTTCGCACGCCTCTGCCCTTGTGTGAGGAAGTGGTAAAACGGCATGCATCAATGTTCTCGGTTATTCTTCTTAAATGCTGCATTTACTCCTTCCACCTTTACTTGCCGTCAGCATTTCCATTTGCTTCTTTCCTTTCTTGTGGAAGAAAATGTCTATTTTTTGTTTCTCTTCAATGATCACTTACCAGCAACCTCGGACCACCCTCATCTGTTGCACCCCGTGCCGGCTCGAGACTCGCACGTATTTCCTCACCTCACAGCCTATCGGACGCGCCGGGTGCAATGAGATCTCATTGCACTTGAACTTTATGCGGAACATAACGACGACAGCGAGAAATTTGCCTCGAGTGTCCACATAATTTCTATCGCCTTAAAAGCAAGGTATAAGTTGCTGAACATCATTGGAATGGAAAAAAAAAGAGAAAAAGAATGTGAGTGAAGCAGGAAATAAAGCAAGTCATGAAAAAGCATAACCAGGCGTCTTGGAACTTAGAGAAACCAGAAAATGAGGATAACGGGAACGAGATATGTTGTTGAAACAAGTACAAAAAAAAAGAAAAAAAAAAGTCTCGCAGCATATTACGCTCTCTGTAACGCTTGAAGGCGAAATCCTGCTTCACACTTGGTAATGCATAAACTAAAATCAACTAAAATCTACGCCGAATCTCCTATGGGAGATGCTATTAATGAGCACTAACAGACAATAATTCCAAGGAAAGCGGGGATGTTATTAGTAGTAAATGTAAGGTAAATGTGAAGAAAGAAAAGTGGACGAAAAGATAACTTGCCGCGGGCAGGGACCGAACCTGCGACTTTCGAATAACGCGTTCGATGCTCTACCAACTGAGCTATATACCGCAGCGGCCATCCCCCCGTCCACTTTATAGGGTATATATGTACACTTAAACGTGGGAGCGTCAGTCAGCGCCGCCAGTAGCCATGACGGCGAGTCTGGAACACTCTTTTTTTCTGCCTGTTGGCGTCACGTAGCACGTGAACTTATTACGAGCTGGCAGTTGAGATGCGTAACTGCAGAGTCTCAATGTACATTGTATTCTTCCCTAGAGCGTTGTTTTTGGCACAATCGGCATGACGTCCTAATTTCTTCTCTGTAGCGCTCTTCAGCGTCTCGAACAGCTCCGTGGCAAGCGCATTCCGCCACCTCCGAAACGCATGTTTGGCACTAGGGGTGAAGCTGGGGTCATAGGCGTATCTACCGGGGAGGGGGGCAAGAGGGGCGCTGGCCCCCCCCACTCCCAGAACTCGCCCCCCCCCCCCCACTTTTGTGAGCGTTCACTGCCGGCAGGCAGCGCAATGAGAAACCAACTATGGCGAAGTTTTCGTTCGACGCAACTGTCACAAAATTAGATTTATGAAATTTAGATGCTTCCCCACTTTCTGCAGTGAAGATCGTCTTCCGTGCCTCACCACAATGCACTGTAGGTCCTCTGCGGTGCGAGTCGCCTATGCAACGCTTTGATACCTTGCGCTCTTGCATTGTGGAGTAGGCTACAGCTGAGCAGGGGCTCTGAGGCATCAGAGTCTTCCGTCTTGTGTTTATTTCGTTCCACCTGACATCAAATTTGCATCACCGCCGACGCAAGCTAGCGGGGACCAGCAGCATTTATGAAGATTTTAGTCAATTAATGTTACTGCAGTTTGCAGGAAATGCCTCCGCTTTTTCTTCAAAAACGTACGGCATTGCCTGCCCTTGGCTGAAGTGAGTCGATGAGCGCGCAGATGCGCTGAGTGTTATACTTGGACAGAGCTGACGCGGGATGGCGGTGGATGAAGATTCCACCTGTGTTTCCGAATTAATATTATTCGCCTGGCTGAACATACTGTAGCTTGCAACGACCTTAGTAGCTTGGATTAAGGCGATAAAAAAAACGCATCCTCAACAAAGAAGAGTTTACAGAGCGATGCTGTATACGCGCACGAACGGTTCAACGACGTTATACAAGCCCTGAAATTATTTATTATGCGCAAATAAATCCATTCTCGTCGCCTGCTACCACTAACCTCTGCTAAATCATCGTCGCGATGCCATCTTCTCTTTCGTTCGGAACAAGTCGAAACAAATAAAGTTTTGCTCGGCATATTAACACTGATGCGCGGTTTAATGCGTACTCGTAATTCTGACGTCGTAAGTTTCGCGGTTTGGTGACGTTGCGTGACAGGCAAGCTATTTTAGTGCCGACCAACGATTAATAATCAAGAGCGAAGAAGTAATGGTGAGGAAAGACAGTATCAAAAATAATTTAGTACCTTGATCTTCTACCTAACAATGCGTGGGGAGTCATTGCGAGATGAGACGTTTTAGCTCCTTTCGTTGCATCGCGTTAAGAACAGGCGCTGTGGGCATGACGCAGAAGACTTCGACCGATCATAAACAGCAAATGGCTTGTATACGAGACAGAAAAAAAAATCCGGACAACTTTGTTGTCAGTCCAGATCTAGTCAATACAAGTGGGAGGTTCTGCCGCTTGCATAGCCATATTTACTGAGAGGAAGAAAGGGCACACTTGCCCTCCTGCCCCCGCTCTCAGAAATAAAGGTCAAAGTGTGACGCGGAAGGTACCATTCGTTTACCTTTATAATCCTATACTTCCCACTCACTACTTTTTCCGTAAAATCATATCGACGAAGCTTGCTCTTCTTGCTCATCAGGTTATATTACAAAACTCAATTTCACAAAGTGGCACACGGCCTATTTTTAGACTTCTCCAAATCCGTTCACTTCATCAACCACAACATTTTGTTAAGAATGTTGGAATTTTATGGTACTGGGGGCATAGCAAGTTTTTGAACCTCATCGTATCTACAACTTGGAACCCAGATTGTAATATTTGCAGGTGAATTCTCAGATGGGGCAGCACCTCACAGGGAAGAGCTTTGTGGCCTTTTCTGTTTATACTCTCTATTTACCATATCCCAAACATTCATAGCAAAGCTAAATTTGTAATCTATGCAGATGTCGCGACTTTATCTTTTCTGAGAAACTTAGCTGCAGAGCTAGTAACATAGAGTTTCCTACAATACTTACTAGAGGGAACCGTGGCGCTAGTGTCTATGGGAGCTTCAACGCATGGCGCTTCAGCCAGCATGGGAATTATGGCTATTACACGGATTTGTCTAAACTTCGTTCTTTCGGCTCCGTTTGGCTCCGCGTCGCCTGCATCCGCTTTGTCGAAAGACGAAGTTCAGTGAAAGTCAGCAGTTCCACTTCACCACTTTAACTTTTTTAAGCTCACCTATTCAAATCTGGTCACGAAGTTCACAACGTTCTATTCTTTTATCCGAAAGAAAACCAAAACACAACAATAAACAAAGCCACAAGTGCGTTCGAAGCCCGCAAGCACGAAGACGAGGCGAATCCGTGTACTACCCATCATTCCCATGGTGGCTGAACGATCGCAGTGCCAGAGTCGCCTCTGGTTAATTTTAGGAAACTCTATGGTTAGTAACAAGGGTTAACAGACCCCAACTGGTATAAATCTACATTGACGAACACATGATATGTGATAAACACGTCACGAGTATGATGAGTAAACTCTGTAAAACAAGTGGTATCATACGCAAACATTTCTTTTGTGTACCCTACATCTGTCGGCACGCTTCTGTACGAGGCACGTTTTCACAAAATAAATATTTCGCATTGCTCGTTCGTGCAATAACCACCTATGAAAATATTACCTATAGTGGCGCCGTGTCAAAACCGCGTAGTTTATGTAATATGAAATGTGTCGTACCTTTTTCAGTGGCCTTTTTATAATAAACGCTGCACTATTTGGGTTAATTCCATATACACTGATAATGTTCCCGAAAATACAAAGTTGGGCTAGTTAATAATATATATTAACAATAATTATAACATGGCAGAATAACTACCTGGACTAAAAGCAAACAAAACAAAATGTACAGGCAAACCTCTAGACTGGCAAGTAAAGTATGTCAGTACTAATTGGGGAAAACCTATGCTGCAGCTTTTACTACCTCTGTTACTAAACACAATTAACGGCAAACTTACTGATAGAAAAGAAATGTCACTAATTTATCTAGGAAATGCACTGCTGGGAGCGACACAAGCAACATATGTTCATATATAATCATTCTTACAGTGACTTCTTTAAAATGCGTTGCTGTTGGTGCACGGATAGACTGCAGGAAGGCGGCGCATCAAAAGGCAAGGAGGAGAGAGGACGCAACACGGTCAAGTGCACTCGTTGCCTCATCTCCCGTGCTAGTCTTTTCCTGCGCCGCTCTCCATATATTATCACTTTTTGAAAATTCTGAATAGTTGATGTATAAACAGTCGTGGCTCCAAATACAAACAGTCGTGGCTCCAAATAATAAAGAACACGGGACAGAGCGCCTCCCGTGTCCTTTCCTGTGATTGTGTTCCTTCGCGCCATAAAAGCAGATATGAACGTACAGCAACTCGCCCAAGGAAAAGTTCTCTAAAAAAATACTGCTTAATTGTATGATACGGATGTGTACGCTTGTTCTGGGGCATGTCATCTAAAATGCATTGTCCTTTTTTTATCATATGTTGCTGGAGTCTGCATATATATAAGAGAAAGTCACAATGAAAAACATAACATTTATTCTGAGCTTCCGGCGTTTATCTTTGATAAAGGCCAGACCCCGGCCGAAAGCTCAAAATAAATGTTGTGTTTTTCACTGTGACTTTCTCTTATATATTTTAACTGATAGCCAGGAATCTTCTTTAAATATATATATATATATATATATATATATATATATATATATATATATATATATATATATATATATATATATATATATATATATATATATATATATATATATATATATATAATGTTCAATGGGCCAGCTCTTTTCGAGTAATGGGTATAACACAACGGAGGCGTTGTCAACAGTGATATAAATCAAGCCTGCTGATAAAGGGGGTTGCATAGTAATTCTAAACACGTCGGACTACCTAAAGAAAGGGGAACGACAACTATCAGACACAAAGTTCTACAAAGAACTTCCAAGGACTCGACTCCCGAATTTGAAAGTGAGATAAAAGCAACGCAAAATATTCTCCGGCGGGAAGAAAAAATTACCGGCAAAGTGCTAAAAGCGATGTTGCCGGCCCATTCTGTTCCCGGTCGCTTCTATCTACTCCCTAAAATACACAAAGCAAGCAATCCGGGACGTCCGATAGTATCCTGTAACAGTACATCGACAGAAAATATATCAGAATTCATTGATTCCCTGATAAAAGACATCCCTCTTACCTAAAGGACACAAACCATTTCATCCGCGAAACTTCTAATCTCAGCATGCAGGTGATAGCTTTCTGGTGACAACGGACATCTGCTCACTGTACACTAACATACGCCACCGTGACGAAATAGTGGCTACGGTTTCTGAGCATGTGAAATTTGACTCCTCGGCCGGTGTAAGTGGCGAGGTACTGTCTACACTTCTCGATCTTGTACTAAACCATAACCATTTTGAGTTTAATGGCAAGCACTTCCTTCAGGTCAGTGGCACTGCAATGGGCCCAAATGTGACCCCGAACTTTGCGAGCACCTTTATGGCATCTCTTGAAATCCCATTTATTGAGGGGCGCGCCTTGAAACCTTTGTATTACAGATTTTCGGACGACAGATTTATTATATGGAACCACGATGAGGGGAAGGGGAGCCTTCTCCGGTTCATAAGGGATTTCAACGAGCTCCACCCATCGGTTAAGTTTACGCATAGCATTTTCAAAACTAGCATCAACGGGGACCCTGGAAGACTCTCCTGCCTCCGAGAGATAAGCCAAAATGAATTTGGCAACACAGAATCATAATTGGGACCATGCTTGTTTCTTTCAGGCGTTGTGCCGAAGGGGTTGTATATGAAATTCCCCTGAGCTGTGGCAAGACCTACATCGGTCAAACGGGTCGGTGTATCAACGACCGCCTCAGGGAGCATGCCAACAGCATAGGTAAGAGTGATGGTGCGCACCTTCCCGCGCATGTCAGGTCATGCTCGTGTGTGCCACGTTTTGCGCAAGCTAGGATTATCGGCAAAAGCAGAGATCAAACAGCAAGGGAATTACTAGAGGCGTATCATATTAGAAGTAAAGGGTCCGCTTGTGTCAGTGACACATCCATTGTTCTCTTTCAGTCTGAGTTGTCCTTCTTTAATGAACTGCTCACGTGATGTCATGTTTGGGGTAACTCTTCCACTCCACTGCGCATGTGTGGAAGTTTACCTGTTTTTCAGCCTGCGCTGGCAATAAACAGTTGGTAGTTTGGCGCTCTTCTGTCTCTTTCCTCCGGCCCTTTTTCATGTTCCTAGCTTCGCGCCACTTACGATGTGTTCAGCAAAATGAGTGGACGTGAGTGTGAACGTGAGTGAGCACTCATGAAGGTGAGTAGGCGTGAGTGTGAACGTGAGTGAGTGCTCATGAGTGTGAGTAGATGTGAGTATGAACGTGAGGGAGTGCTGATGAGTGTGAGTGGATGTGGGTGTGAACGTGAGTGAGTACTCATTAGTGTGAGTAGATGTGAGTATGAACGTGAGTGAGTGCTCATGAGTGTGAGTAGTCGTGAGTATGAACGTGAGTGAGTGCTCATGAGTGTGAATGGATGTGAGTGTGAACGTGAGTGAGCACTCATGAGGGTGAGTAGGCGTGAGTGTGAACGTGAGTGAGTACTCATGAGTGCGAGTAGATGTGAGTATGAACGTGAGTGAGGGCTCATGAGTGTGAGTGGACGTGAGTGTGAACGTGAGTGAGCACTCATGAAGGTGAGTAGGCGTGAGCGTGAACGTGAGTGAGTGCTCATGAGTGCGAGTAGATGTGAGTATGAACGTGAGTGAGGGCTCATGAGTGTGAGTGGACGTGAGTGTGAACGTGAGTGAGCACTCATGAAGGTGAGTACGCGTGAGTGTGAACGTGAGTGAGTACTCATGAGTGTGAGTAGATGTGAGTGTGAACGTGAGTGATCACTCATGAGTGTGAGTGGACGTGAGTGTGAACGTGAGTGAGCACTCATGAGTGTGAGTAGTCGTGAGTATGAACGTGAGTGAGTGCTCATGAGTGTGAATGGACGTGAGTGTGAACGTGAGTGAGCACTCATGAGGGTGAGTAGGCGTGAGTGTGAACGTGAGTGAGTACTCATGAGTGCGAGTAGATGTGAGTATGAACGTGAGTGAGGGCTCATGAGTGTGAGTGGACGTGAGTGTGAACGTGAGTGAGCACTCATGAGTGTGAGTAGTCGTGAGTATGAACGTGAGTGAGTGCTCATGAGTGCGAGTAGATGTGAGTATGAACGTGAGTGAGGGCTCATGAGTGTGAGTGGACGTGAGTGTGAACGTGAGTGAGCACTCATGAAGGTGAGTAGGCGTGAGTGTGAACGTGAGTGAGTACTCATGAGTGTGAGTAGATGTGAGTATGAACGTGAGGGAGTGCTGATGAGTGTGAGTTGACGTGAGTGTGAACATGAGTGAGCACTCATGAGTGTGAGTAGATGTGAGTATGAACGTGAGCGAGTGCTCATGAGTGTGAGTGGACGTGAGTGAGTACTCATGAGTGTGAGTAGGAATGAGTATGAACGTGAGTGAGTGCTCATGAGTGTGAGTGGACGTGAGTGTGAGTAGGAATGAGTATGAACGTGAGTGAGTGCTCATGAGTGCGAGTGGACGTGAGTGTGAACGTCAGTGAACACTCATGAGGGTGAGTAGGCGTGAGTATGAACGTGTGTGAGTGCTCATGAGTGTGAGTAGTCGTGAGTTTGAACGTGAGTGAGCACTCATGAGGGTACTATTAGTGTGAGTAACTGAGTACACTCTAAGAAAAAGAAGAGTCAAAAGAGGGTCACGGCCGCGTGACTCTCTTCGGGTGTTATTTGATCCCTTTTGGAAGGTAGATGAGAGAAAGAGAGCATTTGGGCTGAAGTCACGGGACTCTCCTAAAGCGCGTTTCGATTGGCTTCCGCGATGAAGGCGCAGTCGTATGCGCCATACGTATCGCGCGTTTGCCGTTCGGCGCCGTTCTGGCGCGGTGGCTCGCCTCCCTCGCCGACGGAGCCAGCCGGGCTGGCGCCGCGCCTCGGCCTTCTCTCTCAGTTTGCTCGGGCTCTTGGAATGCGTTGTGCGTTGCGTCGGTTGCACGGGTTGCGTCAGTTGCCTGTCGTGCAGTTTTGTGTTCGATCAAAAATGCGCATCTTCGGTGGCGTTGACGCCAGGCTCCGTGCTCGAAGTCACGCTAGGAGGGCGGAATATTCATGGAGCCGCGGACACGAACAACGTGCGCCCGTTAACGGTTAGTGTACTGCTTTCGTAGGTACTAATTATACAGCTTTAGCTGGGCGTCTGCAGCAGCTCTGCGGAAGTTATCTGCCAGCCATTTCCAACAGCAGCCTGCGTCCGCGCGGCTGTTGCGGATGCCGTTATGCGCGTTGCAGTACAAGCTCCCATAAAATGAGCGATGCAAACAATTATCAAGGGTCATCTTTTGCTGATCGCACATTGTGTCTGCACTGCTGAAGGTGCAAGATGTCGTTTGGAGATGCGCTTTAGTTTACTTCATAATAACATTTCTATCAACCATGAGTGTACAGCATGCTTCCGCGCGTGGGAACGTAAAAAAAAGCCCGTCTACAGAACGCTTAGACGCACTATATATTATGGTTTTTCTTGGCTTAAAGACGCTAGTTTGAGGTACAGACATAGTAGGATGCTTCCAGCACGTACGCGTTGGTCACTTAAGTTGGACACGCCTCGCCGGTAAGGTGAAAAAGCGATAGACTTTCGACGGCGCGCGTTGTTGCGGTCGCCGCCGTGCACTTTTTTCCTTGGTTTCTGTTTGCTGTTTTCGTGGTTCGCCAACATCTGCGATGACGCTGTAACAGAATCAAGTGAGTTTACGTGATTGTGGGAGTTATGTGCGCCAATTATAGCATATGACATGTTTGATCTCGACGTAGACGGCGTCCGCGCGCGCTGCGTGTCTTTCGGGTGCTCGTACTCGAATGTGTTTGCTGAGTATTTAAAGATGGGTTACGTTTGTAAAACATGCGGTCAGTAACCGCTCACGGCGTGCCCCTGACTGCCGGAGGATGTGCTTGGGTGTCGGAATACGCTGGCGCAAAGAAGTGCTTATTCTGAAACTAAATTTTGAAGCGATTTCTCAGAAAAGATTTGCTTTCATTCGTGCATAGCCAGTGCCGACGCGACGGCGACGTCTTCGACACGCTAGCCGATCAAAACGCGCTGCAAGAGTGACAACTGACTCTTGCAGAAAAGTTAAATATCATTTTCTGATTCTACCTTCCAAAAGGGGTCAAATGAATTACCGAAGAGAGTCGGTTGCCGTGACCCCCTTTTGACCTTTTTTTTTTCTTAAAGTGTAGCACTGTTTCGACTATTAATTTTCCTGAGACCGGTGACGTGTGCAACACCACCACGAGCAACCTTTTTGCTAATACTAGAGAAATTAAGAGTCCGCCGCGGTGGTGTAGCGGACGGTGCTCGGCTGCTGACCCGAAGGTCGCGTGTACGACCCCGGCCGCGGCGGTCGCATTTCGATGGAGGCGTGGTGGTAGATGCCCGTGTACTGTGCGATGTCAGTGCACGTTAAACACCAGCTGGTCAAAATTTCCGGAGCCCTCCACTGCGGCACGCCTCATAATCATATCGTGGTTTTGGCGCGTTAAACCCAGATATTATTACCAGAGAAAATAAGTGAGCGCTCAGCAACAGTAAATGATTTCGCCAACTAACATAGTGGTGTTCCAGTTTCTACAGTCTACTAATTCTACTTGATCACTGGAGTTGGTAATACTGACGCGTTGTCGTTTCTTTATTATTTTTTTGTAGTTTTGGAGAATTCACTTAATGCTTGCCTTCATGATTTACCTTCAAATTGCTGTTTCGTAAATCAGTGTGGTTAAGGTATTGTTCATCATTCCACGTCCATATTTTCTTCTTGTTCTAAAGCATCGTGTGATTTGTCAGGAAAAATCCTAATTTTTTTTGTTCTGACTATATCCATCTTGGCCTGTCTCTTACCGGTTTACTTGACTTTATTTCTCTTCAGATTGTGCGCAATTTTCGGTATCACTAATCACTACATTTTACTTTGGCTATAGGGAAAATATTTCACGTTGATACTCCGCAAAGTGCGAAAACTAAAAGGCGAAAATGACATCACAGGACAACCTGTATCTGTGCCAGTTCGTAGTCCGTAGAGGTCGAGCTAATCCGTAAGTTTACTTCTTTCATAATACTTTCTCACGCATCCCAGACTTCTCACATGTACTTAAAAGCGAAAATTGTAGAAAAAAAAAAGACGCGATCATTCCGTGCGTTACGGCATCTGTCTTGACGTCGCGACAATATGATAAAGAAGTTTTGGCTACCTAAGCACGATGGCTTTGAAGGAACCGAGGGATCGTGAATATCCTAGAAACCCGGAAAAAGATTCACAGTGCCCCTGATGCATTCTCCTAAGACGGCTTGAATACCAAAGCCATCGGGTGCGACTATTTTACATTGCAATTTATATCGCACAAGCGCCGCTTTGCTTTTTCTTTTTCACACGAAGGCCGCAAAGGCAAAGGTAGCGCACAGTTCCGCGCTTTAGCGGTCACTAGGTTTTTTGAGCCAGCCTTTCGTGCTTCGCGTGAGACATAAAAGGCTTCCTTCATAAATTATGAGTTTGTGATGACCTTTTGATCCTTGCGCATAATGAGGTAGGTAGGGTAATGAACTTTAAAATATTTAGAGTCCAACGAGGAATCACTGACCCGGGCTAGGCCTCCAGGAGCCGTCGTCCGGGGAACATCGTGCGACGTCCTCGGCGATATCCCTGGGTCGCTGGACAGCCCAGATTTGGTCCACTAGATGTGGGCTGAGAAGGGCGGCTCGCCACCGCTCAGCCAGTCGTCATGGGGTACACACTCCCTCGTCCGGGTAGTGGCGGCGAATACCGCACTCGCACTGCCAAAGTATGTGCGCCATGTCGGCTGTCTCGTGCCCGCACCACGGACAGCCTTGGGACGGGTGGAGCGACGGACACAGCCTGTTCAGATGCCGGGGATATTCGAATGTGTCAATTTGCAGACGTCTCAGGTCAGACGCCTGAGACCTCTCTAGCTGCTTGTGGGGTGGCGTTTTCCTGTAGTGGCTGAAGATCTCGTGGTACGTGACCATGATGTCTTTGCAGTCCTGTAAGGCTTCGGGGTCTGTTATCATCGTCGCAGAAGAATGTCCTCCAACCTTGGGTGCCTCGCCATCGACGATGTCTCGCACAGCGGTGGCCCTTTCGTCCGCGTCGCGGCGGGTTAGCGGTCTCGCGACGCGGTGGGCGCGCTTGTTGTGGTTCGACGGGAGGTCGGGTCTTTGTTCGTTGCCAAGCTCTCCCACATGCGTGGGGAACCACTTGAGAGATTTGGTGGTGATAGCGCAGGACTTAAAGTCCACGACTCTGGCGTTCAGCATGTGCGCCGCCTCGACGGAGACCCATCCCTTGGTAAAGTTTCGCACCACCGTCTTGGCGTCACTCACGACAAGTGTGTCCTCGTTGCCACTATGGAGTATTGCTAGGGCTATGGCCATTTCTTCTGCCGCCTCGGACGATGGCAGCCTCGCCGGTCCCGTGGCGGTGGTCGACAGGAGCGCATAATGAGATGATGTATTTCCCGTGATCTCGTGTGTGTGTGTGTGTGTGTGTGTGTGTGGTGTGTGTGTGTGTGTGTGTGTGTGTGTGTGGTGTGTGTGTGTGTGTGTGTGTGTGTGGTGTGTGTGTGTGTGTGTGTGTGGTGTGTGTGTGTGTGTGTGTGTGTGTGTGTGTGTGTGTGTGTGTGTGTGTGTGTGTGTGTGTGTGTGTGTGTGTGTGTGTGTGTGTTTAATGATAGGGCTTGTACATGGACGAAGGAAAAGGACTAGGAGGGAGCGTCACATGGCATTACAGGTCACTTTTCCCGCTTGATGAGGCATATAAGACTTTCGCCTTAATACGAATAACTTTATATGAAGTACACCGATTCAATGTACTAGATACACATTTTTATGGCGTAATGCAGACGTCCATAGTGCGTCGTCAACTCGCCATGTCTCAAAAGCGGCGTAATCCAAGGATTAACGCGGCCGCTGGTGTGGCGCACAGAAATCACAATGTGGGACAAGGCCGATCAGCGCTGTGGTTGTGTGCTTCTTCCTCGACGTCGTGATTGTGCGCTGGATTTTCATTGTGTTCGCCGACAAAACAAACCTAAGCATTCCAATGCTATATTGGTCGAGCAGCGTGCAAGCACAATGCACTTCAGGGGCGAGAAGGGGGGGGGGAGAAAATTGTCCCTGACATAGCGGCGGAGCATGCTTATGCATGGCTTGACATTTTGTACAAGCTATTACTACCCGCCCCCCGCTCTTACCTTCGTCATTGTGTCCTGGCCCTTGCGGGAATAAATTTTCGTGGCTGCGGCTCGTTAGCTGACGTGAGTTTTAAACCCCTGGCATAAGTAGTGAAAGTGGAGTAAGCAAATAAGCGCCCCGTACATTTGCTGTTTGGTCAGTCGACGAAAATGAAAAGTTATACGCTAAAAGGTCGTTATTCACTGTTCGTTAATTCGGAAAATCGGATAATTCGGACGTGTTCGCTGGTCGCCGCAAGCTTATGCATTGTTTAATGGTATGAAACTCTTGTTAATTCGGTCATATTTGCCCGCAACCCGGTTAATTCGGACGATCCTCGGAGCGCACCAAGCAATCCGAGGTTCGACTCGGAGTTCGACTCACAGGAGGAAAAACGGCATTCGCGAACAACTCAAACGGCTGCGGTCCTTCATAAAGGCGTGGTCGCCGTCCACGATCTAGCCATAATCACGTTGTTGGCGACAAAGACTTCGACGGCTGCGGCCCACTTGCTTTGTCTTCGATTTTGCTCGGCGCACGCGAACTGCGTGGGTGATATATCTATGATCGCGTCCATAGCGCCAGCGGCGACTGCGGGTCAAAACTGCGACAAGCAGTAGTTTCGTTTTCGCCGCGTCGCTTCAGAACTGTGTAGTAGCCATTCATTATTGTGCATTAGCGAGCCAGGTTTATTCAGCAGCGGATGCTCTGCCGAGCAGTTCGTTTCGACTGTGGGCGCAGACCGCGCACGCGCCTTCGGAACTGCGTGGTCGCTATGATCGTGTCTTAATTTAGCAACCGCACTTTCGTTCACAGCGGATGCGGCACTCAGTAGCCTCGTTTTGACTTCGGGCAATGCACGCGCAATGTCACGCAACTCGAACATAGTGGAAGCTGTTGAAGGTGAAGAGATTCAGCCGCAGTGCGCATGCTGGTATAAAATAAGGTTGCGACATTACGATGAACGAACGATAATTTGTCGATCATTTCTCCGGCGCAGAAGTTATCTTCACGTGCGCGTGGTGGCGGTGACGGTACGTAATAAGGGAGGGGGGCAGATCACGTTTAGCGTTAAGACACGGCTGTCTTGAGCCGCGGTCACATTGTGAACGGAGTTGCGAATGAAGAAATTTGCGGCATTTGCATTGCTTTTATGCCAGATATGTACCATGAATTTAAGTGGTCATCAAAAAAATGCGAATGCATTGATGTAATAGACACTGTTTATTGTTTCCTTGATACTTTCGATAATTGGGCATTTGGTTAATTCGAACAAATTTTCCGCGGTCCCGACATCCCATATGACATCCCCTGAGCAATGTATGGGTAGAGGGGCCTTCGTCAGGGAGTTGCATCTGCTTTTAGCCCCTTCATCCCAGACAATGTCTGTCTGAATAAAGTTCAAATAAAAAAAGCAATGAATGCGATAGCAATAAATTGGAATGTAACGCGAAGAACGGAAAGCAGCTCCAAATTGCCAGCGCGTCGCTCGAGCCAAAAGGACGCACGAAAAGAACGCACACAGTACGAGCGCTAACTATCATACGTCACAGCTCGACATTGGAAGCGCACTGCTCAAACATAAAGCAGGACGCACGAAACGAACGAACAGGTACACACAGGCCGAGCGCGAACTTACTGTCCTAGTCGTTACTCATTTCAGTTTGAACAGCGCGCCCCTTTCGCAAACGCGGCCGCTGCAGCGTCGAAGCGACCTTCGTACGCTCTGTCACTTCAGCGCAGACATCGCGGGGAAAGCACAAGACATACAACCCCCCGCTCTCCCGCCAGCCGGCCCCTTCTTTCCTCGAGATAAGCGCACGAAGGCGGCCACGTTCGCAGGAACGGGGCCACGATCTTTAAAGCGCGCCACGCGCGGACATCGCGTCATCTACGCGGTAAGTCAGGAAGCATATAAATAGCTCGCCGTTAGCCGGCTCAAAGACGGGGCTCTTCGTGGCCTAACCGTCTAACGCCGCACGCTGAAAAGCGGGAGGTCGCCCGTTCAATTCCGCGCGTCGGAAAGTTTTTCTGAATTATTTTTCTTTGTGGCTTTGATATATATTTATAGACATATACATATACGGTGCATGACGGCGGCGACGGCGACGGCAAAAATCAGCCGAGACTGTCCATATAATTGCTATCGCAATAAAATAATAATACATATACATAGCACATTTCCCTTGAACCAGTGTTAACATCCGCGGTTTGTTTCTGAGACTATCCATTACAAACTTACAAATCTGCACGTTCGAATATAACGAGAATATATGAGATGATCATCTTAGATGCGAATGCATACAAAACTTTTGTCCAGTGTGACAGAGAGATGTGAATGAGACCCGGCGAGGTTGAGTAGGTGTGAGTAAAGTCCCTAGATTTTTTCCTGTTCTAGGGACTTTAGGTGGGAGTGGTAATGATCGAAGATGGGAGCTATTGGACGTGTAAACGCGAGTATCTGTGAACGGGAGTGTACTTCAATATGGACATCAGGGGCCGCATGTGAGTGTGAGTAGAGCGGAAAGCATGGCATGTTCATTCATGAGTAGACTCATTTCAAAGGTGTGAGTGTGAGTATGAGTGAGTGACGAGGGATATGAGAAGGCATGAGTATGAAGGCAACATACGAGTGTAATAGGTGTGAGTATGAATGTGAGTGAGTACCCATGGGAGTGAGTAGACATGAGTGAACGTGAGTACAAATGGCTGTGAGTAGGTGTGAGTATGAACGTGAGCACCGGTGTGAATAGGTGTGAGTCAGTACTTACCAGTGTGAATGGGTCGGTGAGTACCGATGGGTATGAGCAGGTATGAGTATAAACGTGAGCGAGTGCCCATAAGTGTGAGTACCCTTGAGTGTGAACGTGAGTACTTATGAGCGTAAGTGGGTGTGAGTATGAACGTGAGTGAGTGCCTATGAGTGTGAGATGGCGTGAGTGTGAATGTGAGTGAGTACGAGTAGATGTGAGTAAGAGCGTGAGCAAGTGCTATGAGTGTGTGTACGTGTGAGTGTGAACGTGAGTGAGTAGGTATGATAGTCAGTGCACGTGAGTATGAACGTGCGGGAGTACCAATGAGTGTGAGAGGCGTTACTGAAAGTGAGTGAACACTTATGAGTGTGAGCGGGCGTGAGTATGAACACGAGTGACTACCAATGGTCGTGACGTGTGAGCATGAACGTGAGTGAGTGCCTATGAGTGTGAGGAAGCGTGAGTATGAACTTCAGTGGGTGTGAGTGGGCGCGAGTATGGGCGTGAGTATGCCCATCAGTTGGTGTTGGTGGGCGTGAGTATGAACGTGAGTGAGCGCCTATGAGTAGGAGTAGGTGTGAGTATGAACGTGATTGAGTACGTATGACTGTGAGTAGGCGTGAGTATGAACGTGAGTAAGTGCCTGTAAGTGTGAATATGAACTTGAGTGAGTGTCTATGAGTGTAAGTAAGCGTAAGTATGAACGCGAGTGAGTGCCTATGAGTGTTAGTAGGCGTGAGTATGAACGTGAGTGAGTGCCTGTAAGCATAGGTCGGCACTGTAAGAGAATACTCACTCACACTCACTCACCCCAATATTTTCAGCCTTCGCACTCACTCACGTTGATACTCACGCCTACTCACACTCATAGGCACTCACTCACAATCATACTCACGCCTACTCACACTCATAAACACTCACTCACGTCATACTCACGCCTACTCACACTCATAGGCACTCACTCACGTTCATACTCACGCTACTCACACTCATAGGCACTCACTCACGTTCATACTCACGCCCACTCACACTCATAAGCATTCACTCACGTTCGTACTCACGCCTACTCACACTCATAAACACTCACTCACGTTCATACTCACGCCTACTCACACTCATAGGCTCTCACTCACGTTCATACTCACGCCTACTCACACTCATGAGACACTCACTCACGTTCATACTCACGCTTACTCACACTCATAGGCTCTCACTCACGTTCATACTCACGCCCACTCACACCTCATAAGCATCCACTCACGTCCGTACTCACGCCGACTCACACTCATAGGTACTCACTCACGTTCATACCCACGCCCACTCACACTCATAGGCACTCACTCACGTTCATACTCACGCCCACTCACACTTATAAGCATTCACTCACGTTCATACTCACGCCGACTCACACTCATAGACACTCACTCACGTTCATATTCACGCCTACTCACACTCATAGGCTCTCACCACGTTCATACTCACACCCACTCAGACTCATAGGCACTCACTCACGTTCATACTCACGCCTATCACACTCATAGGCACTCACTCACGTTCATACTCACACCTACTCACACTCATAAGCATTCACTCACGTTCATACTGACGCTACTCACACTCATAGGCATTCGCTCACGTTCATACTACCACACCTACTCACACTCATGACACTCACGTTCATACTCACGCTTACTCACACTCATAGGCACTCACTCACGTTCATACTCACGCCCACTCACACTCATAGGCACTCACTCACGTTCATACTCACGCCCACTACACTTATAAGCATTCACTCACGTTCATACTCACGCCGACTCACACTCATGACACTCACTCACGTTCATATTCACGCCTACTCACACTCATGGCTCTCACTCACGTTCATACTCACACCCACTCAGACTCATAGGCACTCACTCACGTTCATACTCACGCCTACTCCACTCATAGGCACTCACTCCACGTTCATACTCACACCTACTCA